>NW_024427107.1:4801358-5060180 GCF_017311325.1 Ursus maritimus
CTGCTGAACCCACACTGACACATCATTATCACTCAGAGTCCACAGTTTATGCTAGGACTCACTCAGGTGTTGAACATTCTACAGGCTGACATGTATCCACCATTGCAGTAGCATACAGAATAGTTTCACTGCCCTAAAAATATTCTGTGCTCCACCTATTCATCCCTCCTCCCTCCGATGCCTGACAACCACTCATCTTTTTATTGTCTCCATCTTCTTTTAAGAACTCTAGAGTTTCAGGCTTCCACAGCTGTGTACACACACACACACACACACACACACACACACGACCTAAGATTCTCCTTCTTCCTTACACATATTTCCCAAGGGAAAGATGAAGAGAGCATTTTCCCACAGTATAAATCTCAGAATTTTTATAAATACACACTAGAATCTGGAAAAAATGTACAATTTACAATCTATGGTTTTAAGTGTTATAAAACTTTGTTCTAACCTATGACGTTCGCTGCCAGAACTAGGAGCTGTTTCAGTGTTACAATCAGCAGGGACTTTGAAGAGTTTCCCCTTCTCCATTACACAAAGCTGCTTGCTAAAAGAGCGTGGTGGCTTTGGGATCAGAATAAGATCTGAGCAGGATGACCATAATATCAAAACAACTGTGACTCTATACTGGAAAAAAGCAAATCTACAAATCTTATCAAAATGTTACAATCTACTAAACCTACTCTCGAGGCTAATGCTTTGACTGTCATGTATTTCTCAGACTCTGTAAAAACTTGCATTTCAGAAATAACTAAAGCTTTCTGAACATTAAATAATTTCAGACACAACCATAATAAAATCATGCTTAAGAGTATTTCCAATGCTTTCTCAACAAAAGTAAGCTTTTAGTTTCAAGAGACATGAGTTGAACATTTTCATAATCTTTGTAAATAATATTTATACCCTGTCTTACTAAACAAGAGAGAGAGAAAAGAGTACCTTTTAGAGTTGATATCTGTACCTCTAGACTTCAATGGCTATAATAATATTAGTGCTAATTACAGCAAGTAACATTTATATTGTTTCCAACACATGGTAAGCACTATTTTACAGAGGAGAAGGCTGAAGCCAAAGAGCTTAAGTTACTTGTCCAAGGACACACAGCCAATACATTGTGAAGGGAGAATTAAAATGCAAGCAGTCTGCCTCCAAAATCTGTGACCCCAACTACTGAGCACACTGCCTCGCAGCTAGATCTGTTAGTTCTGAAATACATTTTAGGCAAAACAGAAACTTACTAAAATTCTTCCTCTCACACAGAAAAATACTGGGAAGTCATGCAGTCATGTCTTCAGTGGGATTTTATTCCAAGTGTGACTGGAATCATACCACAAGCACACAGTCAGTACTGTCCCCAAGGTACCATGCACACTGCATCAACATGACATGCAGTCACTCAGAATGACACCCTTTTAGAAACAACTACCCAGGACTTGAAGGTCATAAAATGAAAAGCCATTCTGAGACAGTGAGAGAGAGCTCAAGGGCTGGGGGGTAACAACTCCAGCCTGGTGACTTTCTGAGGCTCTGGCCAGGATCTCATTGTTCAAATCTGCTGGAGGAAGAAAAGTGCAGAACGGTACACAAGAAGTTTTGCTTCACATTCACCCCTGCCAGTTTGGGCAATTCTTTAAATTTAGAGTGCCAATTTAGACCCCTTAGTAAAGTTAGTTAGCTTCCTGCTGCCTCTAGACAGTCCAGGTTAGTACTAAAGTTGACCTATCGCACTGGATAAAGGCAAATGGAAATTCAGTCATGGATGTAAAATCCTTCATATGCTTATTCTTAGATATCAGATACTTTGTGTGGGTTCTACCCTCAATATAATAATCTGAAAGTCTGACTAGATTACAACTCTGCTGATGCCGCACTTAGAAAAAATGGTATTCTGTGCTGACAGAATTCCACTTCTTTTGCATTCAATAAGTTCAGAGAGATTAATATTAAAAGAAAAACATGATCAGAAATAAGACAAGAGCAGAAAGGGAAAACATAAGATCTAGAAAAAGTAGATGGGAAACATTGAAATGTATCTTCTCCCATTACTAAAAATAGCTATTAGCCACTTGAAATACTTTCTGGACAAATGTGAGGTATAAGTAAATACAATAATACTATTATAACTAATTTGGGGAAGTTTTAACGGTATAATAAGTGATGGCCCTGTTTTCTTGGTAAGCTCCTTGTGAGCACTGTTGAGGATTCCTGTGGGCCCTGAGTTATAATCCCTAGTTGGTGGTCATTTTTAGCTGATTTGGAACATTTTAAAAATAAATTCTCAGTATTGCACCAGCTTTTCATCTATGCTTGTCTTTAGAGGTGGCCAAATATAGATGACAGCCAAGTCACCCTCTCTCCAACAGGGAGGATGGTGGCTGAAACAAGAAGGAAGTAGCTCCAGGTGGGAAGGCACTCTGGTGCATGTATGTGAAGAAGAAAACAAACCATCTTTTTGTGCACCAACACCTTGTTTCAAACCAAGGGGACCAACTCGAGAAGCAAGGATCTTTATAAGTACCTCTTCCCTGTCCCCTCACCACAGTATCAGTCAGCGCTCAGATACCCATTTCTACTTGCTGGAATTTTGGCCTCCAGTTCTCTTTTCTTCTTTATCTCATTTCCTCTAAGGTTTTTTGTGTCTAGGCATCAATTTTCTTCTCTCAGCCTGCAGTTCAAGAGCATATTACATAGCGCTCTTACAAGAGTAGTGATCAACACAGGAGAAGCAGTAGGTAAGGGTCACAACAAACAGAAATCATTTTAACCCAGGCCAAACAGAGCAGTCTGCAGCTTTCTTAGAAGGTAGGACATATTTTCACCACCTCTCAAGTTTCATTTTGCCATTTGGCTCATTCATGCATTCAACATATATTTTATGTTGGCAAGCCCTAAGAGTTTGAAAAGAAAAGATGTAATCTCTCTTCTCTGCCCTGGCGGCACTTGGTCTGTCAGGGAGACAAGTTAATAATCCTAATCCCATGTGACATGTTCTCTGGTCAAGACAGGAAAGGAATCTCCCAAAAACTGGCGAGAAGGGAAAGATGAAGAAGAATTCCCAGAGGTGAGCTCTGAGCTGACCTCTGAAGACTAAGCCAAAATAGGCCAAGTGAGGACAACGGGGGTTCATGCATTCCAGGCCAAAAGAGCAGTGTGTACAAAGCCCATTGGCTTCCTGCATCTGTGGACTTCCTGCTGCATCTTCCTAGAAACACAATTCACGTTAAGTTTTAATTGTACCAGGGGCTCGACTAGTAGTGATTTAAAGAACTGATTTGGTGGTCCTATTTCATCTACAAGGTCACAACATTCCTGTAAGATAAAATGGATGATTTTCATTGGAGTCTTAGGTGATCTAATACAAGGGCAGATCATGGACAATGCCAGGATCTGGTAAGCTACTGGGGAATCTATCTTTGGGAGACCTCTAAGTTTTTTCCAAACCATGTGTGTAGGCAGTTGCCTCTTCTAATTACTCATGGGGCTCACAAGCCAGGTGAAATTGATAAATGAATCCTAAAATCTGTGTCTTGCATTTTCAAAATGGCTGCAGAGTAGGAGGACCCTAGGTTCATCTGGTACCACAAACACAGCTGGATGACTATCAAATCATCCTAAATACCCCAGAAATCAACCTGAAGACTGACAGAACAAACCCCACAACTAAAGGGAGAGAAGAGGCCACATCGAAGAAGGTAGGAAGTGTGGAGACTGTGGTTTAGGGGAGAAACAGATTCTGGTTGCTGCAGAGGGAAGGGACTGTGGTGGAGGTGAAGGACAAGAGAGAGAGGAGCATATAGGGGAATACACAAGGAGAACATTTCCCCAAAGCCATTGGCCTGGAAAATGAGAGAGGCTGGATTTTGTGAGTGCTTACAACCAGCAGGACTTGAAGTCTGGAGTTTTAAAGGTCAGCAGGTTTGGCTGGGATAGAGCCCAGATGGCAATGCCCTGCTCCTGGAGAGAAGGCAGGCAAACAACCCAGGAGGCAGTGGGGGGGGGGGGAGAGAACATGGCATGGAAACAGCAATCTGAGGAAAACCTGAGGCACACAGTGGGGAGATTATTCACTCTTCTCAGAGGGCATCCCTGAGAGGCAGCATGCATGGAGACGCCTCTCTGGGAACAAAGGAGCTGACTGGCACCATTTCTCTTCCCTGCCCCTCAGCATAAACATAGACCCACTGCAGAAAGCAGTGCAATGCCAACATTGGCTTCCTAACTTGCTTACACCAAGCCCCATCCACCTTGTGCTCTGGCAGGACTGCTTTCTCAGGCAAGCTTGCCTCAATCCCAGCATGGCAGGCCCCTCCCCAGAAGACCAGCACAAACCCCTGCACACACCACACAAATTATAAGATAATATTATGAAATATTTTATGTCAACAAATTCGACAACTTGGAAGGAATGGATAAATTCCTAGAAACATGTGAATTACCAAAACCAAAACAGTAAGAAATAGAAAACTTGAACAGACCCATAGCCAGCAAAGAAAATGAATAAGTAATCAAAAACTTCCAACAAACAAAAGTCCAGGGCCAGATGGCTTCCCAGGGGAATTCTACCAAACATTTAAAGAAGAGTTAATATCTATTCTTCTCAAACTATTCCAAAAAACAGAAGAGATAAGAAAACTCCCAAACTCATTCTATGAGAGTAGCGTTACCTTGATATCAAAACCAGATAAAGACTCTACTAAAAAAGAGAACCACAGGCTGATATCCCTGATGAACATGGATGCAAAAATTCACAATACATTTAAAAAATCATTCACCACGATCAAGTGGGATTTATTCCTGAGTTGCAAGTGTGGTTCAATATTGCAAACTGATCAATGTGATACACCACATTAATAAAAGGAAGGATAAGAACCATATGATCATTTCAACAGATGCAGAAAAAGCATTTGATGAAGTACAACATCCATTCATGAAAAAAACCTCAACAAAGTAGGTTTAGAGGGAACATACCTCAACATAATAAAGGCTATCTATGAAAAACCCACAGCTAAGATCATCCTTAATGGGAAGGAACTGAGAGCTTTTCCTCTATGGCCAGGAACAAGACAGGGATGTCCACTCTCACCACTATTATTTAACATGGCACTGGAAGTCCTAGCCACAGCAATGAGACAACAAAAATAAATAAAAGGTATCCAAATCAGCAAGGAAGAAGTCAAGCTTTCACTATTTGCAGGTATTGTCATACTCTATACAGAAAACCTGAAAGACTCCACCAAAAAACTGCTAGAACTGAATCATGAAGGAGTAAAGTCACAGGACACAAAATCAACATACAGAAATCTGTTGAATTTCTATATACCGATAATGAAACAGCAGAAAGAGAAATTAAGGAATCAATCCCATTTACAATTGCTCCAAAAACAATGGTATGTAGGAACAAATCTAACCAAAGAGGTGACAGAACTGTACTCTGTAAAACACTGATGAAAGAAATTGAAGATGACCCAAAGAAATGGGAAAACATTGCATGCTTATGGATTAGAAGAACAAATATTGGTAAAACATCAATACTATCCAAAGCCATCTACACATTTAATGCAATCCCTATCAAAATACCAACAGCATTTTTCACAGAGCTAGAACAAACAATCCTAAAGTTTGTATGGAGCCAAAAAAGACCCCAAATAGCCAAAGCAACCTTGAAAATGAAAAGCAAAGCTAGAGACATCAAAATTCTGGACTTCAGAGTCTAGAGTGCTGACCATTACACCACGGGGCCACAATTCTGGACTTCAAGTTACATGACAAAGCTGTAGTGAACAAAACAGTATGGTACTGGAACAAAAAGAGACACATAGATCATCAATAGAATAGAATACAAAACCCAGAAATGAACTGACAAGTATATGCTCAAATAATCATCACCAAAGAAGGAAAGAACATGCAATGGGAAAAAGTCTCTTCAACAAATGGTGTTCGGCAAACTGGACATCAACATGCAGAAGAATGAACCTGGACCACTTTCTGGGGCACCTGGGTGGCTCAGTCGTTAAGCATCTGCCTTTGGCTCAGGGCATGATCCCAGCGTCTCGTATCGAGCCCTGCATCAGGCTCCTCTGCTAGGAGCCTGCTTCTTCCTCTCCCATTTCCCCTGCTTGTGTTCCCTCTGTCGCTGGCTGTCTCTCTCTGTCAAATAAATAAATAAAATCTGGAAAGAAAGAAAAGAAAGAAAAAGAAAAAGAAAAAGAAAAAGAAAAAGAAAAGAAAAGAAAAGAAAAGAAAAGAAAAGAAAAGAAAAGAAAAATAAAAACTGGACGATTTTCTTACACCAAACACAAAAATAAATTCAAAATGGATTAAAGGCCTAAATGTGAAACTTGAAACCATCAAAATCCTAGAGGGGAACACAGGCAGTACCCTCTTTGACATTGATTGTATCAACTTCCTTCTAGATATGTCCCTTAAGGCAAGGGAAACAAAAATAAAAATAAACTATTAGGACTATACCAAAATAAAAAGCTTCTGCACAGTGAAGGAAACAATCAACAAAACTGAAAGGTAACCTATGGAATGGGAGAAGATATTTGCAAATGACATCTGATAAAGGGTTAGTAGCTGAAATATATAAAGAACTTATAAAACTGAACACCCAAAAAAGGAATAATCTAATTAAAAAAGGAGCGGAAGACATGAACAGACATTTTTCCAAAGAAGACATCCAGATGGCCAACAGACACATGAAAAGATGCTCAACATCTCTGATCCTCAGGGTAATGTAAATCAAAACTACAATGAGATATCCCTTCACATCTGTCAGAGTGTCTAGAATCAATAACTCAAGAAACAACACATGTTGGTGAGGATGTAGAGAAAGGGGAACCTCTTCTATTACACTGTTGGTGGGAGTGCAAACTGGTGCAGCCACTCTGGAAAACAGTACAGAGGTTCCTCAAAAAGTTAAAAATACAACTACCCTAAATCCAGCAATTACACTACCAGGTATTTACCTGAGGAACACAAAAATACTAATTCAAAGAGATACATATGCCCTAATGTTTACAGCAGCACTATCTACAACAGCCAAATTATGGAAACAGCCCAAGTGTCCATTGACTGATGAATGGATAAAGATGTGGTATATAGAGAGAATGGAATATTACTCAGCCATAAAAAAGAATGAAATCCTGCCATTTGCAACAAAATGGATGGATTTAGAGAGTATTGTACTAAGTGAAATAAGTCAGTCAGAGAAAGACAAACACCATATGATTTCATCCATATGTGGAATTTAAGAAATGCAACAAAGCAAAGAGAAAAAGAGACAGAGAGAAAGAGAGAGAGAGACGCAAACCAAGAAACAGACTCTTAAATATAAAGAAATAAACTGATGGTTACCAGAGGGGAGGTGGGTAGGAGGATGGATGAAATAAGGGATGGGCATTAAGGACTGCACTTGTTGTGATGAGCACCTGGTATTTTATGGAAATGTTGAATCACAATACTGTACACCTGAATCTAATATTACACTCTATGTTAACTATGCTGGAATTTAAATAAAAACTTTAAAAAAAAACTTAAAAAAGATCTGTGTCCTTACTCTTGGAAACCATTTACACAAAGTATTATGGATATCTATCATATTATATACATATTATACAGATATAGCACTCTGCAGCAACTGAGGTTAAATGAGGGTCTTTTGGTTCTGCCCACTAAAATAAATGAAGTTAGTAGACTTAGGAATTTTTTATAGTATCTTTAGCTGAAATGATGTTCATGCTTTTCTTTTTTCCATTTTAAAATCCAAACATGAAACTTTCTTTTTTCCTACTCTGATGAAGAATCACTGGGAGAGGACTGATACAGTGATCCAAACTGATCAGACCGAACAATAAAACAAGATGATTTTTAACCATAACTCAGTTTTTCACCGCATAGTCTGGAGTTAGACAATAAAACTGTTTCTGTCATTTGTTGTGGCTACTCTGTTGCCTGAAAGAAAGGCAGAATATTTAAAATGTTTAAATGTTTTCATATTGCATTTGGAAAAGGTCTCATGATTTGAATTTTGGTCAGATATGCTCAATTTCATGTAATAGCAAGGAAAATATGCCTTCCATGTATCTCAAGAAACAGTTTATTGTGTCTCAGAGTGGAAAGGAACATACATATTAAATAAAGAATATACCAGAATGTTTAAATTATATCAGTAACCTATTTGTTTTGGATAAACATTTTGATGACTTAAACCTGAGTCACTGCTATGGACTGAACTCTTGATTCCCCTCCAAAGTCATATGTTGAACCCTTAATCCCCATGTGGTGGTATTAGGACGTGGGGCCTTTGGGAAATAATTAGGTCTGGAGGGTGGAGACCTCGTGATGTAATTAATACCTTTAGACAGATGGTCTCTCTCTGGCTACCTGTGAGACAATGAGAAGGCAGCCATCTCACTGGACCAGGAAGACAGCTTTCACCAGACACTTGATCTAGGACCTTCCTCTGAGAAATAAATGTCATTTAAATCACCCAGTCTATGGTATTTTGTTATAACAGCCTGAGCTAACTAACACAATCGCCCAAAGTAAATTTACCACTCCACTGAATAAAAGAACACTTTATAAAAATTATTTGTTGAAGATGCCATTGAAGCAATGGAATAAATTAACAAAGATAAAGTTGCTCAACATCCACAGTCTCCTTAACTTACTTTCTGTAATTCTCACCATTACTATAATGTTTCTCTCTCCCTTTGGAACCAGAAACATCAGACACATTTGGAGCCTGGGCTGGGACATCTGCTGCAGCAGTGATGGTCTCCAGATGCCTTGGCTCTGAGGTTTGTAGCCTCCGTCCTGCTGGGTTTTCTCCCTTTCAGATAAGGTCTGCATCTTGCCTCATCTATCTAGACATCAAGCTCTCAATTACTTGCTTACACTAATCTGTTATCGAACACCTCTCCTTGGAATTGCAAGCTCCAACGAAAACATACCCACTCTCTTCTCTCATATCTTTACTCCTCTTACGCGACTTCCATTCCCTTTGCCTACCACTCACACAAAACATTCCCTATCCTTTAAAAAACAAACAAAAACGACAAAATTCCTTCAACCTTCTTCTCCTCCAGCAGCTTGAAGGCAAAATTTGCATTCCGTTACATCAAACTCTTCTTGCCAGATTTGACCACCCTCCTCCCTCTTGAGAGCCCTTGTTTCTGGTACTCCTACTTCTTTGGTTGCCGTGTTCTCCTCTGACTCCTCTTTCTTTTGCCCCCAGGGTCAGCACACCACACAACTGCAGGGGGCACCATTTCCAGCACAGTGTGGAGCTGAGCAGTGTACAGACTTCACAACCACAGCTGATAGTCCTGGCTCTTGCTTACATATGTGTTCCCTTGACTGTGGGGTTTTCCAGAGTTCTAGCCTATGCAGACTTTTCTCATTCTACAAGCATGTCCTGGAAAACCACATTTCCTCCCTCCGGCTGAATTAATGCACACTCTTATCTCAATGACTCCCAAAACCACATCCCTTACCTCCCGAGCTTACCATATTCCTGAGCCCTTACCCTATCCACCAGGATGCCCAAG
Source organism: Ursus maritimus (assembly GCF_017311325.1). Taxonomy (NCBI): domain Eukaryota; kingdom Metazoa; phylum Chordata; class Mammalia; order Carnivora; family Ursidae; genus Ursus; species Ursus maritimus. The sequence continues at coordinate 4,810,913 of NW_024427107.1, forward strand.
TAAAACTCAAATTTTCTCTATTCTTCAGATTTTTCCCCTCTTTGTCATTTATTTTCACTATCTACATTACCCTATCAAGCTGACAAACCAGGACATTCACCATCCTTTCTTACTCCATAAATGCAAAACAGATTGGTCTTTCTTGCATCAGACCTGTACTATTATTCAACTTTTTATATATGCACTAGCTCTCTAACTAGAACAGGGACCTCACTTTTGCGGCTTCATATTGTAACTACTCCCCCAAAAGCTGTTATTGCGCAATGCTTCCCTTCATCTCACTTATAGAATCTATAGTAGGGATTGAAATGTCGAGTTCAGTATAGAAAACACTATTCTCTTCCACTAACTTAATCAGCATATATCATCTAAGTACAGGCCATTGTAGGAAATCCTGAGATGAGACCACTTGGATCCTGGCATCACTAGGCAATTATTCATCCCTGTTTTGCCGATGAGGATACTGAGACTCAGAGATGGGGATGCTAACATTTCCTTGGTGGAGGCCAAGTTCTGAAATCTGGAAAAGCAAGCCTATTACTCCTTAATCCTTGCAATCTGGCTTCTATTCCTATCTGTCAAAGCTGCTTTTGCTGTCATCTGCACCACCCAATTGTCAGGCTGCCTTTCAGTGTCCAAGCTCGACTCTGCCATACCTCAGTCACACCCCTCTGGGAAACATCTTGCTTCCTTCCCTGTGTTAGCCAGCTCACTTTCTACCCTTCCGTGGTGTGTTCCTGTCCCACGCCTCCGCCCTGCACTCTCCCTGGTGCTCTAGGGGAGTGCTCCACATCACAGATCTACATCTCCCATAACTACTTGCTAGACTTCTTCAACAATTTGTCCCCCGAGAACCCCCAAATTAATATGTCCAGATAGGACTTGTTTATCCCCTAAACTAATTCTCCTGTAGGTCGGTGTGGCTGAAGGATGACTCCCAGATATCAGGGGTGGGTCACACCCCAGACAGTGATGCCAACAGCTGGCAGCTTTTATCCCTCCACACCCCGACCCTGCCCTCTCCTCACTGTTCCTCCACCCAAGATCCTCACGTGGGCTCCATGAACACTCATCCCATCTTCTAGAACAGCCTCTTCTAGCTCTTCTCTGAGGACCGAGCTGCGCTGAGTCATTAGGGTGGTGAGGCTGCACCATGTTAGGCCCCCAAGACTGGAGGCATTTGCTGAAACAGTGTACCCTGACTTACTAACTAGGCAATGAAACAGGAAATGCATTTCAACTTTTAGTTCCATTTCTCTCCCCAACCGGTCAACAACTGGGGTAGGTTTGAATTTAGATATAGTTCAGCCGGGTCCCTCATACTTCCCTTCAACCATGCCAAATGGGAAAGCGTCTAGGGAATCCAGGCCTGCTCACTACTAAGTGATAACTCAAAGCCAACAAGTTATGTCAGTTGCAAAAAAGTTATGAAAAATTCTGTTTCAAAGGTCAAAGTAACCCCTGAGGTTAAATTTAAGAAAAAAAAAAAATCTGGGGCGCCTGGGTGGCTCAGTCGTTAAGCGTCTGCCTTCAGCTCAGGGCGTGATCCCAGGGTCCTGGGATCGAGCCCCGCATCGGGCTCCTCTGGGGGGAGCCTGCTTCTTCCTCTCCCACTCCCCCTGCTTGTGCTCCCTCTCTCACTGGCTGTCTCTCTCCATCAAATAAATAAATAAAATCTTTTAAAAAAAATCTGATAACCTGATTGGATTGGAAACTGGAAAGAGCTGAAGGAATTCTATTTTCTTCTTGAACAAGATGACATTTTTATCAACTGGATAAACATTTTCATGACTGAACTTGTCATTTTCCCATTTGCCACTGCCAGTCTTCCTCCCAAGGTTGGTATATTTGGAGGGCAAAGCAAGATTTGTACATAAAGGAAATGCCTTAATTAAATAGTTAAACGTTCACACTGTACATATTTGTATATTTAAAACTTATGGGGACATTCTCATTTTTTACATTTTTCTAGTGGAATTAAGATGGTTTTTAGAGTCTGTTTAATCACAGTCCCTGAGTTCAACCAAGGCTCAATCTTTCACTCCTTGGAATTCTAAGGACATCACATTTCTTAATCAGCACCTGAGATTCTGGAGGTAAAACCTAACGACCTGGGTCTAAAGTAAAATCAACTAAAACTACGCAGAGCCTCTGATTACTGAACAGGCTCCCTAAAGTTCACTATTAGAAATTTTTGGTTTGCAAATTCCAATTCTGAAAGATTTGCTTTACTAAAATACACAGCATGAGGAGTGAAAGTTTCTAAATGGTTTCTAATAGCAGCCTATTTGGTAAATGATATTTGCTTTGAATACCCAATGATATCTTTATACATGGAATTAAATTAAAATTGGGGGGAGTAGTTCTTGCATTTTTCTAAACTTCAAACGCCAACCATAATCAATCATTAAGTATAGTGAAGTTTCCTTATCTGTGGTTGAGAAAAATATTTTCTGTATTAAGGTTAAAATTTTAAAAACATGTAAAGACAAACTCAATAAAGTTATAATACTACTAATTAACATTTACTAAGCACTTTGGCTATGTTTATTTACATTATTTCCACTGCTATGATGACCACACATATATATAAGTGTGGTTTAACAAAAACTCTTGATGCTGCTATTAGGGAGAAATTGGTCCAGGCCCCATTTGCCTTAGCTTCCAAAGTCTGATTGGCTTTTTCTTTTCCAGAATTCTTATCTTTTTTTTTAATAAGATTTTATTTATTTATTTGGGGGGGGGATTGAGCACAATTCTTACCTTAATGCAGTTAGTAGTGTACCTTCATGATATTGCTTACTTGAAAACGTAATCCTATGTCAAGTATTTGGAGCCCAAAAGAAGCAGAGTGCACCAACTTTTATAAACTTTACATATATTTCTTATCCTTTATGCTATTTCTCTAATAGAGGTCACAAATGGAAGGTCCTGGGATAAGAGTAACCTACAAATATGTGTGGTTGGGCTTGGGTGCTGTTGCCTTTCACTTAAAAACATTTTCATTATCCTCCAAGATTTAAAAGTTAGGGAATTACATTTTTGACTTCTCTATCTTCTTGAAAAATATGGCAAGCTCATTAACAATAGGCCCAAATTCCCACAGGGCAGCAATGAGCTCTATGGCTGGCCGGCCCTTGCCACTGGCTCGCCTCTCCCACCTCTTGGCCCCCATAGACCCAATCGAGGTTGGTTGCCGTCCATCACACCACTTGTGCAATTGTTCGTCCTCATCCAGCCACTTCCCTCACATTACTGTACCAGCCAGCTTCCTGGAGGTATTTGAGTTTGCAGCTCAAATTGTATCCTTAACTGTAAACGTAATAATAGTGAGCTCATCTACTGCTAAGTAGGGCCAGGCACTGTTTTAAGTTTTTAACGTGCATTAACTCATTTAATCTTCAGAATAACCCTAGACGGTGAACACTATTAGCATCCCCATTTTATGGAAAGGAAACCGAGACATCAAGAAGCCAAGAACTCACCCATGGCAACATACATTTTGTCTATAGGGTACCTGGCTCAGCAGCAGGCCCAATCTGGAACCTGAGAACCCAACCATTAGGACTTATTTCCACATGTAGTGGAAGGCTCTTCACAAGTACATCGACAGCGTCCTTTCAGTTCCGTCCAATACGTCTAGAAGACAGTGTCTAATGAGCGCTAATTTCTTCTTTGAAACACCTAAGAATCAAAATTTAAGGCCCAGATTGGAACTTAAGTAGCCTTTTATTTAAGTCGGTGGCACTTGATTAGACAAGCTGCCCCTTCTGTGAGGCTCTGTTACTCTCCGTCAGAAACTGCTATTAGGGGCGCCTGGGTGGCTCAGTCGTTAAGCGTCTGCCTTTGGCTCAGGTCATGATCCCAGGGTCCTGGGATCGAGCCCCACATCAGGCTCCACCGCTGGGAGTCTGCTTCTCTCTCTCCCACTCCCCCTGCTTGTGTTCCCTCTCTTGCTGTCTCTCTCTGTCAAATAAACAAATAAAAATCTTAAAAGAAAAAAGAAACCACAATTATAAAATGACACAAGGATGGTTACAAGTCCAAAGTCTCTCTGGCTCTGTGCCGACTGCCTGTGCTGATGCAGCAGTCCCAGGTTCAAGGACCTGTCTTAATACTTTTCAGAGTAAGACTTATTTTGGTATTTGCAAGCATATGAAATAAACAAAACACTTAATGAAAATTACCATAAATATGTATGGCAAATACACATCTCTTATTCTACACAACTACCAACCACTAATTTCAACTTTTCATTACCAAGCTAAATTCCTCATTTCATGATTATGACCAAAAAAAAAAAAAAAAAAAAAACCCCAACCATACAGTGCTGATCTTCTTATCTCATATCTCAAAATCCCAGGAATGTTAAGCTATTTCACTCTGCTCAAGAATGGATTTGGAACAGTGAAAGGAGTTCTCTTCCATGGACATGACATAATCTGCAAAAACTTTACCATGGAGAGGTGAACCCTTCAAATTCGCAAGTCCTTTTGGCATTTTTCCTTCTCTTGTGATGTAAGACTTGAAAATTATGATAATAAAAGATTTGCACTTCGTACATATTATTTAATCCAAATGTCAATTCAATGATAAAGGTTTATTATCACCACATTAAGACAAGGGAGTGGTATTTGAACCCAGGCCCATCTGATACCTGTATTATGGTTTACTCTACCATTCCACTACCATCCCATAATGCCCCCTAGGTGCTGATTAAGTCAGAAGGCTTCTCCAGAAGGCTTCTAAGTACCCAGTACCTACTGGACAGTGTCTGCTCTGGAAAATGGATAGTCCTTCAAGGGCCTGAGGTTGACAGCATCACCCACCTGAGAGGCACACCCAATACAAAGCCCAACAATGAACAAAAGAAATGCAAATTGCCAGCACATATTAAGTTGGAAGCACATTCCAAAGCTAAATTAGTTCTTCTCAAATGGGACAGACACATGCTGACTCAATTAGGAGTCCAAAGGATTTTGAAGACGATGAAAGGGATAATATGAGAACTTATACAGGAAAATTCTTAAGATAGAGATGAAAATTCTCAACAGTAAGTTCTGGAAGATGTTAGAAAAGATAACTGCACCTAGTGCAAATATATTTCAATTCATCATTGCTCACATTTTCTAGTCTAACAAAGCAGAACCATTTAGTTGTTTGAAAGGTGAAAACCCTCTTCCAATTATACAGCAGGGATCACATCAGGAATCTAGGTTAAAAGCAGAGTGCTTGGTCTCAGTAGAGGGCAATGAAAAGTGCTGAACGGGAATCTGTGTGAACTTACAGGACTGTGGTCTGCTGCGGCACCTGAGGAATGTGATCCAGCATCAAGTGCATGCAGCGGACGGTGCTCTTCAAGCAAAGGCACCGGCTAGGGCAGGGTAGCACCGGCAGGCACCACACGACCAGGAGAAAGCAAGTGGTCCAGCAGAAGAGTCTGGACTCCATCGCTCCACCCGCTGCTGGAAGCGAAGCAGCAGGAGCAGCAGCAGCGGTGGTGGCGACAGAGGTGGCGGCGGCGGTGGCTGCAGTGCGGAACCTGCCGTACGGAGCCTGAGCCGGTCTTGGGAGCCCCAGCTAAGCGCCGCTCCCAGGGAACTCAGCCTCTGACCAATCCAGAGCAGGGAGATCACATTACAGGGCGGAGGGCGCCCGCCGCCTCTAGGGGGAGCGGGACTCTCAGGGACGCGGAGAAGCTTGTCCATGCAAAAGCCGCTTTCAGAAACGTACTCCATTTGGGCAGCGCAATGCAAATAAAAACTTTTCCAAAGTTGCTTCCACTGCACGTTATGTTAAGCGCTAGCCACTTACACCCTAGCTGTCCTTTTTTTCTCCCCCTAGCTGTCCTTTTGAAGCGCAAGTTGATTATTTATTGAATCAATGCAGAACAGCTTTTCTTTTTATCTGGTAGTATTACTAAATCCTAAAGGGCAGACAGAGTTCTAATAAATGATCTAGGCTCACATTTTCCTTCCCTGCTCCAAAGTACGCTTTCAAAAAATGGTTTCATTTCTTCCTATTCTACACCTGAAGACCAAAGCATTTCGCTCAAGATTCAAACTAACTACTTCCTATTTCTTCCTTTAATATTTAAAGCTGTTATATCTACACCATGAAGCTCTACACCATCATGCAGAGGAGACAAACTGATCGACAAACCTAAGTTTAAAGTAGAACAAGGCTGAGCCACCGCTGGGCTCAGTGGCAGCACCGTTGGAGGGACACTCATTTTTCACCAGGTTTAACTGGCCACAGGTCACTGAGGTGAGCAGCCTTGAGGACACTGGCAAATACAGACCTCAATAAATGTGCCTTAAACATGAGTTTTTGGTGACTCTAGGCAGGTATTTAGAAAAGGTTTTTGGTTTTATCCCTAAAGACTAACTTTTAACCCTAAACTAGCACTTTAAAAAATGTAAAAGTAATATAAAAATAAATTAAAACTTGAGATGGCCCAATCTAGGCAACAATCCCAGATGACCAGACTGGGTGACAAATCCAACGATTGCTGATCTAGTTTTGTCAAACTTTACGAATCTTATGAAGAAAAATAACTTCATTTGCCTTCTTTCCAATAATTTCTCAGTCCCTTTGCATTCTACAGTGGGTGAATACTGCCCTCTTTTGGCAAAATGTTCAAACTTAAATATGTGGGGTTTTGTTATTTTATTAAAATACAGAGATCACAAGAAAAAAATAATCTCTATGAACAAGAATGATTTTAAAGTAAATCAAGTATCCCTGACAACTGTTCATGTTTATTTTATTGTCTAAGTATCGAAATAAACTGAAAAAGCTAATTTCTTCCTTTCATTCCCATGCCTTACAATTACCATGCTTTTGCCAGTATTTGTGACTTGGAGGACTTAGATGGACAAGGCATACAAGTTTGTGCATTGTTTTCAGTTCAAAACATAATATTAGCTTGTATTCATAGAGTATTTTTCCAGGATAGACTATATGCTCTCTATTTTAGAAACCTAAATGAGAAGTTTAAATGAGAAGTTCTGTTGATTACCTCCTGTGAAAACAGGGCTAAGAACTACAAGCAAGGCAGAGAACCACATGCATGACACAGCCACTACAGACCACAGATTCTTTCCTAGAATGCCTCAGGACAACTTTCCTGCAGAAAACTATTATTATATAGGTTAAGTATTATAAACATTTTTAAAAATGCCTTGAAGTGTTAAGTTAAACACATATACAAGAGTCCAAAAATGAAGAGAAAATGAGAAGGTGGCAAGGTAAGTAAACACTGAAGGCTGGTTCAGTCTGAGAGTATTTGCTTAACCAAGTAAAATAAAAAGATTTGGGGGTACCACGGTTACAGGAAGGAGAAGAAAAAAACCTTTCCTAAGTGGAGGGTCTTAACTGGGAAACCTGTATTTTCCTCAAGTTCATTAAGGACGAACTAGAAAAAATCCACTTTATCCCCTGTCCCCATCCGCCCAGAGAACACAAGGAAAATTGCCTGTTTCAAACTTGCTATGGGGAGGAAGGGAATAAAAAAATCTCCCTGGAGATTAAATATCCCCAAATTAGCTTTTAAAATAAAAATTTAAAAAGATACACTAGGTGACCACCAACCCCCCCCTCCAAAATGCTATAGGAATATCAAACCAAATGGATTTTGAAGTAAAGAATACAAAGAGGGTTCCCACATAATGTTAAAGGTTCAAATCACCAAACAGACATAGGAAACCTAAAGTGTAGCATCACTGCATCAAAATATACAAAGAAAAACTGAAAGACCTAAAATGAACTGACATTCTACCATCAGTGAGAGATTTTGCTGAAAATCACAAGAGCATACCAAAAAAATGTTTAGACTGTATTAGATTTGAATACCATAAAAAATTTGCTTCAAATGACATGTACAGAATACTATACTGAACAACAGAATATATGCTCTTTCAAAGCACACCAAGCCATTTATTAAAAATGACTATATATGGGCAATAAACAATAAGGTTGGTCCTGTTCATTGCTTCTATTCAAAACTGTACTGGAGGTCCCAACCAGCGTATCTGGCAAAATAAAAACAAAACAAACAAACAACCCAAAGGAAAAAATAAACTGTCTTTATAAAGATGATTTGGTTGTCTATGTAGAAAATTTAGAACAATCACAAGACAGTAGGATTTAATGTATAAAAATCAATAATGGAGCAAAATGTGATTTTAACAAACAATACAACAGCACTGAAAAATATAAAATTATCTACACATAAATCAAAAGATGCTTGAAACAAAATTTTGTACCTTTATTAAGACATTTAATAAGATCTAAATAAAAGGAGAGAAGTACCCTATTCATGGATTGGAGGACTCCAAATCATAAACATGTTAATTCTCATACAAATTTATCAATAAATTCAGTGATTCCAAAGGAAATCCTAAGAGGACTGTGTATATGTTGTCTGAGAAGCTGATTCTAAAATGTGTATCAAAGTCAAATGGTCCAAGAATAGCCAAGAAATTACTGAAATTTAAGTTGAAGGGACTTATCTTACTAGATCAAGAATTATTGTTAATCTATACTAAATAAGACTGTAGTTTTAGCACAGGGATCCATAAATTGACTAACAAAATAGGAAAGAAAACCTAGACACACAGCACAAAGATGCAAAAATTTATGACCATTAACACTGTAAATCAGAGGGAAAAAATGGGACTTTTCAAAACATGGTGTTTAAACAGTTGATCAACAAAGTAAGAAAAAAGAAAGTATTATTTCTCACTTGACACAGAGATCAACAACAGGTGTATTACAGACTTAAATGTGAAAGACAAAAAGAGAACTTTTGTAAGAAAATATAGGCTAATATTTTCATGATTCTGGATTGAGGTTGTGTGAAGATGAATCTGATAAAAATTAAAACTGAAAATTCTAATTCAAGAAAGATGCCACAAACAGAGTAAGAACAGAAACCACAAACTAATGAAAGATATTTGCAATACATGTAACTGACAATGGGTTAGTAGCCAGGCTACATAAGGAACCCTACAAGCCAGCTGCTTTAAAAGAAACTACCAAATAAAACATTTCCAAAAGCCTCTAATGGGAACTTTACAGGAAGGAAACCTAAAACCAAGAAACACTCAAAAAGGTACAAAACGTCCTTAATAAGTAACAAGGCCTCTGTAACACTTCACACTACTAAATAGGAAAAATCACTATCAAATGTAGGTGAGGTTATGGAATAACCGGAGTGTTTAAACACTGCAGGAAGGAACACATTGTTACACTACTTTGGGAGATACATTTGCACCACCTAGTGAAAGTGAATATAAACATATTCTGTGATCCAGTAATTCTACTCTTAGATGTACACTCTATGAAGACTCTTGCACACACAGCGTCACAAGACGTGCTGAAGTGCTGAAGAATGTTGACAAGCAAACTATCTGATGTAACAACAAATGTCCATCAACAGTAGAAAGAATAACTAAACAGAGTTTAGTGGATGTTACTTAACTATATATAACATGGAGCAATCTCAGAAAGGCAACTTGGAGTGAAAAATTGACCTGCAGAATACAGAAGAGTATGATTCCACTTGTATAAAGTTAAGTATGTGTGAAGCCAAATGATACATTATTTAGAGATATAAACGTATGTGCTAAAGCTACAGCGAAAGGCAAGGTTACGATAAACACAAAAGGAACACCCAGAGAGGAATTAAGAGGAGATCAGGAAGGAGCACACAAGTCACGGTAATGCCAGCAGTGAAATCTAGTAGTAGGTACACACATGTACTTACAGGCACACTTACTTATTATTCCTTGTGTTTTGCACGTATCTTCTAAATATCCTTCATATCTACTGAATATAAAAATAAATTTTAAAAAAACCTACACTGTCTTCAGAGGTGGCAACAGTCCAAAGGAAATGAGATGTCCAAATACAGATAACTGTATACGGTACTTCAAGTATATATTCATATGTGTACTGAGATTTTCTAAATTAAAAAGAAGAGAAAAAGAAAGCCAGGCTACTGGAGAACAAAATTTAATTATATGCAACTGTTTATTTAAAATAGTTTTCCAAGCCTTCCCATGATTTCACAGGCTTTCCTTCACTTTTATCCTCTCAAACAGCTAAGAACCAACATTTAACATTTTTTGTATTTTAACCATATATATGCTATTTTAATGACATTTTTCTTCACTAAGACTAGAACCAATGTGTCAGCCCACACAAGGTGTATATTTAAATTATCTTCTTGGTAGTAATGGTGCTGCTGAAGGTTTCTTGGATTTATCAGATGCTTGACACTATTTCAAGCCATTTTCATCTAGCTGTCTGACTTAGGAAAATCATGCTGTCTCCCTAGCCCTACTTTCTCTCTGTAAAATTAAACAAAAAACAAAAAATAAAAAACAAAAAACTAGATTAGATTATTTCTATTGTTTGATCTGGCTGCTAAAATCCCATGAATATATTCCCCATCATTTTCAATTAATTTTACTTAAACTTTATTTGCTACTTCTTCGCCTATAAAGCATAATTAACCATAGTCAAGTAACCGTGAATTCATTAAAAAATAAAAACAAACCCAAAATATTCTTAATTATTCTAATATATTCCCATTGATAAAAGGGTTTTTCACTTAAATTTTCATTTTTTATTTCTACGTCTTTATTTAAAGTCAGTAATAAAGTCACAACTGTAAAATAAATGAATGCATTTAAAAACACAAAAGATACAAAATATGTAATGATCATGAAAATCTACTGTACACTTTGCTAGGGTCAACAGAATAAGAGACCATATGAACAAGCCGATCTTCAAATATATCCTTAAAAAAACCCTCTTTCAAATAGTAAGATCATCATTCAAGAATATGTATGTTTACATAACTGGACACTAGCTCCAAAACCAACAAAGTGTGTAGAGGGCAGCCAAGGGAAGGGTGCTAGCTAAAAATATGTGGGCACTGGGCACTCGATATTAAACCTCTAAAACTAACACTTAATTTAAAATAAAATGAACATTCCTAACAGATGACAATTGTATAAAACTATTTTTTTTTCCTTGACAGAAATGAGATGGGACATTTCTTAACAGTATCAGCTTAGTAATCATGTAAAAAAAAAAAATTGTGGAGATACAAGCAACTCCAAACCCAAACCTCTAACCCCGGTCATTGGTATAAAACAAATACCTTCCGTGAAATTATCTTTCCCATTACTAAAATAACCTCATTTACTTAGGAGAATTCATACTTAGAATATTTCAAATACTTGTTTTTAAATATGTAGAATTACCAGAGCTGAGATTTTTGAAATCATCTATGTATTACTAATAGTTGAATCTTTCAAGAGATAATAATCCTTTTACTATATACATCAATTGGGTTTCCTTAAACATATTTGATCAACTACTTGGAACAGTGATGCTGGTGGCAGTGATACTCTCAAATTTTTCCTTTTAAAAAATACGTAATCCACGTGACACTAAGTAGTAAATATGTTACATTGTGTACTTTCTTAACAAGGAATGACTGTTTTCAGGTCCTAGTAGGAAGAAAAGAAACCAACAATGGCATCTACTACCTGTTTTAACACTGATAAGCTATAACTAATAGTCAAATGATGGATAAAGTATGTGATATTAAGAAAAAAGTGAAAATCATTATAATTTTACCAAAAAAAACCCAAAAAAACAAAAAAAAACCCTACACACACCAAGAAGTTAAAAGAGCACAACATAGGTCCCGAAGATTATACTACGATTCTGAAAACAATTTTCAAAGCAAAAAGGCATCTAAATATAATTCCTGTGAATATCTCATAGACTACACAAAGATGAATTTCAAAGCAAATGTAGGCTAGCTCAGTCCCACCTTGTCAAAGACAAATATTTAAATGAACTAGGAGTTCCATTTGTTAAAGTGCACCTGCTGACCAAATCTGCTCTGGTCCTGCCTCCGAGTGCAACTCAAGAAAGAGGCTGTTACCCATGTTTACTCCCTACCTATCTGTGCTGTCAACAGTCATTCTGAACAATGGATTTTCTTTTTTAAACCAAATACTTTATACAGTGGATAATAGAAAAACCAATCCTAAATATACTATCTTCTAAAATTCCAGCAAGTAGATAACCTCATTATCTTTAAATACTGAAAATGTAAAGGGTCCACACAAATTAAGAACTGTATTAGGTATATACTTTTTATTTAATACTCACTTGATGTGCTCTTAAAATCTCTATGAGAGAAGCAGATAGTTTCCCGTGTCTTTTGGCAATAGATTCAAAAGCAAAAGTAGCAGTGCTGTTGAATTCCACGAAACTTTTTTTTAAAGCTAAATTATTCAATATCTGTATTGTTATTGCACTCATATATTGCCCGGAATACTACAGCAACTCAGCAATAGTGATTGCAACAAAGTAAGGTAAGTGGGTCTACACAGCATTTGATTTTCTAATTAGGTAAGAAAGTTTTCATAGAGGAAATGCAAACAACTACAATTCAAAAATCAGTATATGCTTAACAATTATGTAACCTTATACAAAATTAAATGTAAGCCTCACCACTACAAATCTGTAAGGAATCAGAAAAGGATTTACAGTACACAAATCTTGAGTATTGTTGCATTCCACTCTTGAAGTCACTCTGAGTTAAAACAGCATTTTTTCCAAGATTTAAAGAAAAATATATTTTATAAAAGGGATTCTTTTTAATTACTGAATACATCATTTTTTTATTACTAAGACAGAAACAAGTTATACTTCTTCCACTATAATTCACTCTGATGAAAGAATTCTCTTTTAACTCCTAACAAATGCTACATTTTCAAGACTAAAGGAATAATCAGTAGGCATTCTTTCTTCTTGATCTAAGTTATTTCTCTCTAAAATATGTCAAGTAAGCCTTTAAAGATTCAGGGAGGGGTAGTTTCATGATTTTTTCTCTCAGTAAATTCTGAGGTGGCTCCTCGGGCTTCATGGCTTCGTGATCTTTCTCTTCCTCTTCTTTGTTATCTTCTTCCATTTTTTCATCTTCCTCACTGTCTAGAGGCTGAGGAATAAGCTGATTACCCACAAATACATAGGTATTAATTCTCTGTTTAACCCTCTTTCTTTTCCTTTTTGGTGGAGCCCTCTGAGGAATCCCCTTGGCCTGCATCTCATCATTTATGAAATTTCTAAGTGTACGTCGAATATAAATACGAGCCAAGTCCTGGAGATTCCTGACAGCACAGGGGGCTAAAAAAAATAAAAACAAAAACAAAACACATACACATAAAACATAAAAAAGTAAAACATTATATATTGTTCATTTCTTCACAGAACAAGTATTTCTTAGCAAACGTTAGAAAACACAGAAAGTATAAAAACTCTGATTCTCATCTAACAAAGATTTCAGATGCTTACAATTTGCCAAGCCACCATTCTAAATTCTGTGGACAGTGGAAAGGTTTCTATGTACAGATATGTGTGTCCCCATATATATATATGCATAAAAATTCTTTGAAAGAACAAGTAAGAGCTTAGAAACAGGCTACATGAGAATGAAGTAGTTAGGGAACAAGAATAAAAGAGAAATTTTACACTACATATTTCTCATACTTTTTGATGTTGAAAACCATATGAGAACGATCTATTTCCAAAAACGCAAATAAAGGCACTTTGAACAGCTGCCTCAGTCTGAGCTTTAAAGCTATTACTCGTGCACGTACACACACACATACACACACACACACACAGTTTTTCCTCTGTAAATCAGTAAGTAGAACTGGTTCATAGGCAAAGGGCCACCATAAACCATGTTGTCAATAATCTAGTAACCCTAACACACACCACAGATTTCCTTAAGTTACTGATGTTTACTTCTATCAAACACATCACAGTTGGACCCTACCCTGTCTGTCGTTTCACTCCCATCTCCCACAGACTTATAAATGCATAAGCCCTAGAACACACACTCTTCTTTGTAGCCTGTTCCAAGACTTTATACATAGAGAAATTAATCCTCTAGTCCCACTAAGTTTCCATCCCTGTGGAAATAAAACTATCATCAAGGATCCCTCTCAAATGCCTTTTCTTCAAACTTTTTTCAACTCCCTACTGAAGACAGAAATAGAAAAGAATTCCAAAGAGCCAGGCTGGGTATGTTTAGTTAGAAACTATTTGTTCTACTGCCTGGGCCTGCCCTCAAGTATATGAGATGGAAACTGAAACAACATGCAACAATTTGAGTTCAAGTCCTGCTTCTGCCAATGATGGAGTTTTGTGAACATTGGTAATTAAAAACATGTGAGATCTCATCCCTTATGTGTTAAAATGTGTAAAATACCACCTGCTCTGCCTACCTCCCAAAACTGTTTTAAGCTGTTTAACAGTCACTCAACACCTATGTGTTAAACTATATGCTACCTACTATTAAAGAACTCACTTACATATAGTGGATGCTTCACACTAAGTCCTTCCTTTTATGGAGATTATATATTGGGGGGAGGGGTAGATAAAAAATAATTACAAAAAAGAGGATATGAGAAAAAACACCAAAGACACAGAAAGTAACACGGGGGCACAGCTACTTCTGATTGGGTTGTCCAAACCGTCTCCCTGAGAAAGTCATGCCTGGCTAAGATCTAAATGATGAGGAAACAGACATGTAAATATCTTAGGGCAGAGGGAAAAGCAAAGCCCTAAGAAGTAAATGAGCTTAGCATGTTCAAGGAGCTGAAAGAAGGCTAGTGTAGATGAAATTCAGAGCAGGAAGATAATGGTAACAGGTATGATTACGGGTGATCTTGCAGGCCTTGGTAAAAAAATGTGCCTTGTATTGGCCATGTCGCTACTCAAGGGTTTCTAGAGAGCAGGGTCATAATGCAATAGCACTCAGGCTCCTTTGTGGAGTATGGATCGTAAAGAGAGGGAGCAGGAGATCAGCTGGAATACTCCCGTAACCCACCTGAGATCTGACCACACTCTCATGCAGATGGGAGTAAGGGAGGGTGGCAGTAAAGTTGTAGAGAAGTGGACAAATTTGCAGCACATTTGAAGACAGAATGGACGGGGATTGGATGTAGAATTTTTGGCCCAAGCAATTAGGTAGGTGTTAATGGTCAATTATTGACATGACAAAGAGGAAGAGTAGTTTGGGGAGAAGAAAATCACAATTTTGTTCTGTGTGAAACCTGAAATGTCTGTTACATTTCCTGAATGGAGATTTCAGGAAGAAAAACAACAGTGACATACTGATCACCATTTCAGCACGTTATAGGCAATAACACACTTCACACTAAGTGAGGAAAAGGAAGTAGACAGAGGTGAAATACCTTGCTCCCGGTCACAGAGGTCATAATAAGTGACATGAGTTGGGACCTGAACATGGGCGTTTAACGGCACAGTCTATATTCCTGCCTAACCACAAGCAGCTGAATCATGTCTCTGGGACTCAGGGGCAAGGTCAGGGCTGCAGACAGAAACTGGGAGCCATTAGCCTCTCCCTAAGCACCTGAGAGGGAGTGTAGACACAGAAGAAAGGCCTATGCCTGAGTAAGCTCTGAAAAGGCCAGGGCGGAGAAAGCTGGTGGAGAATAAATCTATAAAAGAGTTTTGGGAATTATAAAAGAGCTAAGAAATAGAGCTATAATTAGTCTTTTCGGCTGGTCTTTATTCTTGAACCTCTCTTACATTTTTGGTACTCTCTTTTCACACCTTAATTATGTTCCTCCTCTCCCAACACTGCTCTTCCAAGGACATATTGGAATGATGAACCTTTCAATCCAAAACTGTCAGAATACCTGAACTTCATAAAGAACCAACCAGATCCACAATGGAAAAGATTCAGACTTTCCGTAAGTCCTAAAATAGTATTCACATGAGCTGCATTAAGTTTTTCTGAACGATACAAAAACTTTTAGATAATTCTCAGCCCTAGCTATTCAAAAGTCCCCCATATTTTCTATTCTTTAACACCCCCTTGTTTCTAATGTTTCCAGTTATGAGATAAGAATTTAATGGACCAGACAATGCTAATCCTGACTGCTATTAAAATTTTATTTTGAATTAAAGCTTTCATTCCAAAATTATAATTAAGGTTATCTCTAACACACACACACACATAAGCTCTATTTGTTTTCCAAAAGGTAGTCTCTATAAAGATTTCATAGGAACCTAGCAGTCAGCACTTTCATTTTTATTTATTAACAAAGATTGAAAAGGGCATTATATTTAGGGCAAACTCACAAAAGTGATGATTTGGGGCCATTTTTTAGCCTACAAAAACAGCAACTTCATATAGCTCAGGGTGGTTTAGTGTCACAATTTCTGAAGTTTCTTTTGTCCCTTGTGATTTGTAACAATATACATTTGGTTTCCCATTCCTGACACAGAACTCTGAAAATGCTCGAATTATATAAGTGATAAGAGCATAACAAGGTTCCTTCCAACCACACCTGAGTTTATGTTAATGAGGTGACTTTTGGTAAGCCCCTGAGGATGCTGGGCTGGTTGCCAGGGAACCAACCATGAGCTTGGAGGACTGGGATTTTCATTAGCACCCTGGGGGGGGGGGGCGGGGAGGAGCTGGAGGCTGAGTTAATCATGAATGGCCAATGATTTCACCTATCAAACCTCCATAAAAAGCCTTAACTGAAAGGGTTCAGAGAGCTTCTGGGCTGATGAACATAAACCCTCCATGCATCAATTCCATCTGGTTGTTTCTGTGTTGGATCCTTTGATAATAAACCTGGTATCTAGTAAGTAAACTGTTTTCCTGGGTTCTGTGAGCCGCTCCAACAAATTATCAAACTCTAGAAAGAGGTCATGGGAGTTTCTGATTTATAGCCAGGCGATCAGAAACACAGATGAAAACCTGTACTTGTGATTGATGTCTCCAGCTGGAGGAGGAGGGGGCAGCCTTGTGGGGCAGAGTCCTTTAACCTTTAGAGTCTATGCCAACACCAGTTAGTGTCAGAATGGAGTTAGAGCATAGGACACCTAGTTGGTGTCCACAAAGAATTGGAGAATTGCTTGGTGTGGAAAAACCCACACACCTAGAATACAGAAAGAAGTATTTGATGGGTGGTGTATAGAGCTTTTTCCTTTTTCCTGTCACCCCTTTCTAAATGGCCTGCCCTGAACTTAAAGCAGTCTGTATATCCCCCCAAAAAAGAAAGAGGACTTTAAGCTGAATCCAAAGTAGAGATAAGTAAACCTGAGGAAAAATGATAATTACATTTACTAACTGTTTATATGGGCAATTTCATAGCTACAAAATACAGTTGGCAAAAGATCTGCATGTGTTATTTTATTTTTTTGCTAACATGCTTTCTTATTTTAACCGCCTATAATTAATGAAATAATGTTCTCTAAACAGAAAGCAATTTTAACAGAAGAGGAAACTTGTTCTTATTCTCCAAACATCCTATTAAATTTTGACAAATAATATTTTCAGACCATTTTTCATTCTGCAAACATTATTCAGAGTGAAGCTTTTATTTTTTTACAAAATTACAATTCCTGACTCATTTTTATAAATTGCTATTGGGAGCTGATAATTTTTTTCTTTTCTTTTTTTTAAAGATTTTATTTATTTATTCGACAGAGACAGAGACAGCCAGCGAGAGAGGGAACACAAGCAGGGGGAGTGGGAGAGGAAGAAGCAGGCTCATAGCAGAGGAGCCTGATGTGGGGCTCGATCCCATAACGCCGGGATCACGCCCTGAGCCGAAGGCAGACGCTTAACCGCTGTGCCACCCAGGCGCCCCAGTTTTTTTCTTTTTATTATAGTAACTTTCAAGTATACACAAGGGAGTTAATAGTGTAAGGAACCCCATGTGCCAGACACTCAGCTTCAACAACAATCCCTTCTAGCTAATCTTCATTCATCAACACTGCCATTTCCTATTTTCATCCCCATCACATTATTCTGATGAAAATTTTTAGAGATCATTTCACCTGTAAATACTTTAGAGGCATGATATTTTTTTTAATTTAGGCTTGTCTTCTATTTTATCCTTTTAAACCAAATTTATCCCTACTTTACATTCACAGTCATGTCGATCAACCCAATCAAGGACAGTCTTATCAACCACCTAGAACTATCTGTACTGACATCCTTAAACTGAGAGAGAATGAAAATTGCCCATTTATAACATACCATCATCCATGCCATTCATAACTGTGTCACTGTAAAACCACATTTACAACCTACACTCTTCTAAAGGACACTAAAGTAGGAAAGATGTCAGATAAAGAGGAATGCTCAGGCTACAACAGTGTCCATTAGAAAGAAAAACACCTAAATGGCTGACGCACAGAAATCTACAGGGGCCTCTGTAAAGACACTCTGTACCCTTACAGGTACACATCATGCTAATGGTTAAGTTAGGCCATTGTCAAGACCAAACAGTGTCACAGAACTGTTTTCATCACTTCTCTTTATGACTCTCTAACCAGTTATGACAGGTTAAAGAAAATTGTCATAAATAACCTGTAATTCTAACATTTGGAAAACAGGAGAAAATAGTTGAACATGCAGACCTAAGCCATTTTCCCCTACCAACTTTGGTAAGTGATAAAACTGGCATTTCAATTCCTAGCTATCTCCCTGCCAAATCCATCTCTCCATTGGTTAAGAACCTGAACAGGGAAAAAGAGGTCACAAAAATCACAAAGCTCAAAAGAGGGTAAAATGAAATGAAAATAAAATTAACTATAAAGCCAGGTTCTTTTGAAATAAATTCATTTAAAAAGCAAATTAAAGGAAGAAGTCTACCATGGTAAAGTTCATTTTTGGTACAGAACTTTATTTACTGATTTCCAAAATCATGATACATCACAAACCAATTAATACTACCCTTACCTCTTTTTCATCTTTTAGCTGCAGTAAGTGAATCACTGTCTTCTCCTTGAAATACTGCTTTTTTCTTGGTTTCCAACACAAACACCTCATCTCTCTCCTCACTATCCCCCAAGTGCGCTCATGTATTCTTATACCTTAAAATGACATTTTTACATTGAGGATTCTTAATTTATACCTCCCTCACTCAGTAGATTTATACCTACTCGGCTACATGACCTGCGCATGCCAACAGAGAACTCAAACATGGCCAGAATAAAATATCTACTGTTCGTAGACCTATTTCCAAACTATTTCACTGCCAGTCTTGCCAACAACAATAAATGGTACCATCACTCAGCTAGCTATTCAAGGCAAAACTTTACATACCCTTTCTTCCTCTACCACCATCTTCCATGTAGTCTATTTTTCTACCTTCAAACAACTCTGTCCACACCAACACGGACTTTTCCCTTTGAGTGTAAGAAAAGTCTTGTATAATCTATCTTCTACACTCTAGCCAACTACCCTGAAACTGAATACTGGTCTTGGAACAACCAAGCTCTTTTCAGCCCAAATAAAGGCTTTTGTGTTTGCTGTCCTTCTGTATAGAAATGCCAACAAATTTAATATAATTAATAAGCTCACAACTATAATTAATAAATTCATGTTTTCTTTGACCTGCCCCTCCTTTTCCTATGTCCATGAAGGTAGCTAACAGCGTCTGGTACAAGGTAGGGGCTTTAACCCACCTCCATAAAAAAGTTGAATAAATCTACTCAATACATTACTGCCTATTTATTTAATTCTTAATAATTATGTAGTCCATTAAATCCCAAGCATAAGAGTTAAACAATCTAAGTCACATTTCAATCAGAAAGGACCAACAGTTACTTACGGAGTCCTACAGAATCTGGTTTGCCATTATCATTCTTACTTGGTTGTACAAGTGGAGCAAATGAAACAGCAAGGATGTTTTTACTTTCCCAAGTGTTTTGTCCAGTTCGCATAATTTGTGTTAACTATTTAGAAGGAAAAACAGAAACAAAATCTTAATCCTGGAAATATGATCGCCTGACAGTCACAATTTTATTTTAGCGGAATAAATGCCAGCGGTTGTTATAATCACTTGTATTTGAATGCAACCACATTACTTTCGTTTAAATACTTACCATAAAATAATACAGAAAGAATGACAAATATTTGCAGCTCAAGAAAGATTATTCCGTGTAAATAAAATATCCAAATATGGCCAAGTGACTCATCATGTTATATTTGGGCTGACAGCTTCTTGGGTCTTATTTCAATTCACACCTGCCAGTGGCTCCCAAAATATATGTCTCACATAGGTTCAGTTGCTTGGTTAAAGCACTAAATTAGTAAAACCATGTTCTGATTTCTGTACCAAAGAGTCAACTTCATGGTCTTCTATGATGGTAATAAAATGCAGATTCTAATCCTAATCCCAAATTAGTATTTCACAAATAAATGTAATTAATCACAAGTGGATTAGAAATTTTACCTACCCGGCAAAAACCCATCCCCAGTCCTTGGGAAAAAAATATTAGCTCAGTACATGGCTTGATCAAGTTAAATTCATATCTTCAATTTCTATTATAAAAATCAGCACATTATATTTGACATTAGCATAATAGTATATAATTAATATTTAATAAAATACCAATGGGAAGCCATATCTTAAATGTTTGAAAATGTATCTAAACAGAAGATTGCTCATCTGGGAGTCTCAACTGTGGAAGCATTCAAGTAACAGCATTTTTCTAGGAATGTTTTTTAATGACTGTTTTTATATTATGTCTTTTTAATAACTGACAAACAATTTGCCACAGAGCACAGTGCATGGTAATGGTGAAATCTACTGAGCTGCAAATAACATGCTGTGATGTTAAGGGACCCCCTAGGATTACAAACTCCAAAATGATCAGGCAAGGTCCCAGTTGTCTTATACAATTTATCTTCTACTGTATAAAACACAAGGCATCTTAAATATCTCAAACTTAGGCTAATATGAATATTAAAGATTTTTTTTGAAATGCATTTTTATACATTTTTAAAGTAATTTCCTTTTGAAAGATCCACCCATTTTCTGAATACATCAGTATTTCATGTATTTATTATACCTAATAATTCTAAACGAGGGCAGGCAAATTGCTGGAAAACATTTTCAAATGAGTCTATGTAGAACTAAATGAAGATTTAAAAATTTACTTGTTTCTTTAATGGATTTAAACAGAAATCCCAAATTTTCTTTTTTATATGTTCAAAGAACTAAAGAATGTTGGAAATCGAGCAGCTAGAAGATCATCACATTCAATTAAAAAGCTCCAGGTAGGGGCGCCTGGGTGGCACAGCGGTTAAGCATCTGCCTTTGGCTCAGTGCGTGATCCCGGAGTTCTGGGATCGAGCCCCACATCAGGCTCCTCCACTATGAGTCTGCTTCTTCCTCTCCCACTCCCCCTGCTTGTGTTCCCTCTCTCACTGGCTGTCTCTATCTCTGTCAAATAAATAAATAAAATCTTTAAAAAAAAAAAAAAAAAAGCTCCAGGTAAAGAAACTGTAGTAAGGAAACAACTTGGCAAACACCACACAGGTAGTAGCTAAGCTCTGGTGAAAGACCAAATCTCTTCAAATCTTAAAAAGGATTTCTTCTATATTTCCTTCTGTTTGATAATTAAGAATCCATTTCAAGTTTTGTTTTTTTTTAATATAGATAGATCCATAAAGCGTACTTCTCTAAAAATTACAACCTACTTCTCACCGATTATATTTCCCACCCTAAATTACTGTGTTTAAGCAAAGGACAGGAGAAGTTACCTGATCTTCTATAGGCATGACTAGGATGCCTCCAACTTTCAGTAATATTTTCATGTAGTTTTCATGGTCTTTCTGGACACCAGCTCCACAATAAATTCGATCATACTGATGACTGTCAGATGCTATCTGGAGGCAATTACCAACCACAAATGCAGGTTCACAGAACTCAAATCTGCATGAAAAACAAATATATTTTAATTCATTTAAACAAAAGATTAGATCTAAAAATTTACATAATTCAGTTCTTTGAAATAGTGAAGTTACCAAAATTAATTTTAGGATAAAATATCATGATATTTGATTTAAATATCATATTTATGAAGTTTAACTGATCAAATATATTGTTTTATCATCAATGATATAGCTTACATGTTTTCAAAACTTTAACCTATTTTTTGCCATACTGAAACCTCACTTAGGGCTTTAAAAATGAACATAATGAAAAGCCCCTCATGATACCAATCTTGTGATACCCCACAAATGATACACAGTAAGGATAAGAATCACAAGGGTCAAGCAAACAAGAAAAGGTTCACCTTCCACTGCCCTTTCCAAAAGGAGCTGATGGGCCAGTGACAATGGGAAGGGCTCATGCAGTATTCGTCTCTGTTTGATATTTTTGCTATGGCTAACAGTGGAAAGCTTTGTCAGGAAAAAACACCAGTGTCCTGATCACATACCTTAGCAACCACTAAGATTAGGGAGACTTTCCTAGTAGATTTTAGCAGGGCTGTGTTACAGGACTGTTACAGGATGTTACTGCTGCTTTGGCCCCTGTGATCTCCCTATGCAACAAAAGGAGATATGGTTTCAAAGCAAAGGTATCTATCTTATCCAGGCCGCTTGTTCCTGGTTACAGTGTTGGTTCATGGTATATAGTTATGTTTTTACAAACTACCCTATTTAGACTTCTACTTTATTCCTTAAGCTTTAACAAATCGGAAAACAGTTTCTAACATATAACATTAATTAAAACCCCAATGTACTAGTAAAACATGTAATCTTTTAAAAAACTAATTCATGGAATATCCTTTTACTTTTAAGTTGATTAAAGTTAATATGACCACACAGCAAAATCACGCTATTATTTGAGGATGAAATAATTTATCTTGAAAGTTTCAGCATGCAGTGAAAAATGACACTGATTGAATGAATTACAACCATTTCTACTTTGTAAAACATATCCTGTCCTTAGTAATTAAGAGACTTATTACATAACAAGTTTCCATTAAAATTCACTGAAACACAAGACACATTATCTTCATTAATATTTAAAGAAGAGTTTACCAGAATTATTCCCTGTCTTCAGTATCCTGTCTTCTTAGTGGAGGGGCCAGGGGTAGGGTGGGAAGGGTTAAGGGGTTGGGGTGGGGTGAGTCATCAGCTTATACTCTCTTTTCCACACCCCCACACTAAGGTAGTCCATGTCCCATTATTTCTTTCACTGTAACTGCCTCCTTGCTGCTCACACTTTGCAGGACTCTCTTCCATCATTTTGTTCCCTACTGCACAGGATAGGGTGAAGTTCCCCTAGAGTAGTACCACATGGGGCTCTTTATGACCCTACCATCAAGTTGTTCTGCCAGATTCATTTCCTGGCTCTTCCTCTCCCGCATCCCCCATACTATGCTGTAGCCAGATTGAATTACAGTTGACCCTTGAACAAGGCAGAGGTTAAGGGTGCTGACCTCCTCCCTCGAACATCTGAGTATAACCTATGACTCCCCAAAAACTTAACTAATAACCTACTGTTGACCTTACTGATAACTAAACAGTTCACTAACACATACTTTGTATATTACATGTATCATATACATACTGTAATCTTACAATAAAGTAAGCTAAAGAAAATATTTTTAAAAATAAGAGAAAACATATTTATAGTACTGTACCATAAAAAAAATCTGCATTTAAGCTGTCCTTCACAAGTTTAAACCCATGCTGTTCAAGGGTCAGCTGTGTGTGCTTCTAGTTGCTTAGTGGAACTATTACAAAATGTTTTGGAACTCTGTATCTGTGTATATGTTGTTCCTTTGACTGAAATACCCTTCCCTCTCTTCTTCCCTTGATAAATGCCTACTATCACTTCAAGATACAGTCCAAATATCAGTTTTAGTAAGGAAAACCTACCCAACTCTATTTTAACAGTATCTCATTCTACTTGGATAGTACACAGGAAGTGTAAACTTACCTAGGTTGGGGACCATGCTTAAATTCCTTTTAAACTCAAGACTATGGTACAACCTATGATTGTCTAAAATATGGCTAAAATATAACTTCTTGAGGTTTTAACTAATAAGATAATATGGATCATGTTGTTTAATCATTCCACCAAATTCACAGTAAGCATTCTCTGAAATGAAAAAGTTAGACTATTTTCAATGAAGTCTATCTAAAAATATTTATTCTTATAAAAATTTATCTTAAATAATTTAATTTTATAATAATTTAAGTCAGTCTTATTTTCAGGATGAATATGAGCAAGTAATTTATATTTTAAAAATTAAATTATTAAAACCTCTTTTATCAAGCCTGTTAAATCAACTCAAAAATTCGCTTATGGTTTTAAAAGCTTTCTTCTTGTTAAAAATAAATGATAGCCTACAGAACTATTACCTAGGACAACACCACTGCAAGTAAACAACTTACAATTAAAACCACTTCACAGATTAGTGATATTTTATACATCCTCGTCCCCGCAAAATTAATTAGAAAGAATTTACTGCCTGATTTTAAAATTAAATGTGTGATTCTGGTCAAATTTCTTTCTACTACTACTAAGCACAATTCACTCAGTGAAATATTATTTACTGAACACCAACTGTGTATTAAGATTGAAAATACAATGGGAAACACTCACGCCTGCATCTAGCAGAAGCGAGGCGCATCGAAGAACCGCAGCAGTAAGGATTTGTAACTACGATAAATGCTCTAGAGGAAAGGAACAGGATTCCGTAAGACCGAGGGTGAAAGGAAATGGACAGATCTAGGAAATCAGAGAAAGGCTCCCTGAGAAAAGTCAAGCTGTGATCTGAAAGATGAGACAGAACAATGTAGAGCCACATGGTAGCCAAGATGGTAGTCACTAGCCACGTGTGGATTCTGAGCCTTTAAAACGCAGCCAGTCCAAATTGAAATGTACTGTAAGGATAAAATTCACATGGGACTTCAAAGATTTAGTCCAAAATAAAAGATAGCCCCATATTTCTTTTATATTTATGTGTGCAGGGGTGGGTGAGTGTGTGTGTGTGTGTGTGTGTGTCTGTGTGTGTGTGTGTTTCAAAAGCCACATAAACTGAAGATACTAAACAAATACCTTTCTACTTATCACCTGTAACTAAGAGCTGCAAATACTTTCTCCTTAACACAATATCCCCTTTGAGACATTCTCCTGGTTTTCCTGCTATTTCTGTGAATATTTCTTCTGAATTTTAAATGTATCTCCATCACCTATTATAGTCCTCAAAATACATTTACTGCCTGAACCTTACAAAAAACAAATGTTCTGTCAACTTTGAACATGAACCCAAAAAAATCTCAGGACTAGAAAAGAAATTTGCCCAGAACGTTAACAGAAAAAGTATGTGTCTATGACACTTTCTACATCAATATGATGGTTCTTGTTTTACTAAATTAATCACTATAAAAAGCCATAACTTCATCCTCTTAGAGAATACAGTTTTTCTCAAAATGCAGCCAAAAAAAAAAAAAAAAAAGCAAAACTCAAATAATTTAAAAAAATCTTTGTCTTTAGTGAATAAATCAACTGTCTTATAACTGAAAGGCACTTTTTTAGGCCTTCCCAAAGATCTTAAATAAGCCACCATAATTTTAGGAAACAACTTAATGCTTTCTTTCCCCTGTAATGCAGATCAAAACAAGTATATTTTCTTCCACTCAGGGAGTAATACAAAGGATCATTATACTGAAAATCAGATCTCTAAATCTATCAATTTCTACTAACGCAAATGGAATATATATTTCTAACAAATACGTATGGGATCTTTACACTTTCATTTAACATAGTCAAATTAATTTCCTTTAACAGAACACTCAAACCTGAAAAGTTTATTGAACTTGAGATGTTCCAAAGGACTGGACTATTTCTACATACAAAATAGTAAAACTTCAAGGATGTAAGTAATATTGGGGACAACAATGTATATTTTTAAATGTCGGCACTAAAACATCTAGAACATAGTAGAAAATTCATATGCCAAACACATCCCAAAACACTGTAACACTACCAATTTAGTGGTTATTAAGTAAAACATCTACCAGAAATAGTATCCTATCTGGGGATTCCTCATTGTAACTATGGCTTGATCTTTTCTACCAGTAATACATGAATCCTTCACATTAGTAAGGAACACAAAACAATTCTCAAATTGCATATTATTTTATATATATGTTTTATACACACACACACACACACACATAAATAAATGGGTAATGGATTATCTTTCCTAATAAAGGACTTAGAGATGAGCTTTAGGATTTCTAACTAGGTACATTGTTGAGGATCTTACTTAGACATTTTGTTTTCTAATATTAAAACTATGGCTTATTTTTATAATAACATTTCACATACCAATTCCAGGGCTAACAATATTTTTTGAGAAAGTCTATGATTAAAAATGTTTAGGCCAATGTTTATGGACATGCTCTCCTACCTGTGTCAGATCACGCTCATGCCAATATTTACAATGAACTAAACAACTGACTGGAGACATGGATGATGGCTGCCGTGTTATCAGAGTAAATTACAATTCCTACTCAGTCTTCCAATTAGACAGGTAAATAAAGAAAACATTTTGTTCCATAGGCTTTCACTATCTTCTGAAAGCTGCATCTCACCTAGGTTTCCACAAACCTCTACAGAGGCAAAGGACATATTTTAAACCACAAATACAACTTGTATATAATCTGGAAGACTTCGGCAATAAACTACCCAGAAGTTTTCAGTTTATTACAAAATAGTACTACACTATTTATATATCTGTACATAAAATCTAGGTTAAAAATAGTGAAAAAGAAAATCCAAATTCCATTTTTTCACATCAACCACATACTATACAAAACCTGAGGGGGAGGGGAAGGCAAGAGGTATACCAAAATGGCATTTCCTATGTGGTTATCATTTTATTCATAGAAGTATGATTCACGTGTGCTTGTCCTAATTTTTATTCTTAATTTAGGAAAGTTCATTAAAATTTTACGTCTATTAGCAAAATGAAAAGTAGCAATCATTTTTATTCTTTGAAGGAAATTTCCAAAACACAATTTCCCAGATGGAGATAACTCACACTCCTAAATTACACTGAATTATACCTAACAATATAAGTTATCTGTATATAAAACAAACAGTTCTGAAATGTGTGTAATAACTACAAATTGATTCACGTTAGACTTATATAATCATTTGTTGATTTAAATCTGAAAATCTAGTAACTGTTTTTAGACTCTCATGCAGAGGGAAAAATACTTGGCACACTCTTACTAAAACGTATACTGGAAATCACTTGTGGAAAAATATAGAGCACATATTATCTTGGTTTACAACATGAACACTTGCCCAAAATAACACTGGGATTCTCATCACTTACCTTAGCAGTGGTTTCTTTATAGGTGCATGTTGGAATATCTTCGTCTGGAGACGGACAGATGATTTCCTTCACAGCAGGGACCTTGCCAACTTGCCCATATAATTCTTTTGATAAGCTGCTAGGAGATCAGGGTGACCTAGCCTTGCCCTGCAGCTTCCCTCTTAGACGGATAGTCTAGGTCTAGGAGCTGACTGAGAGTAGAAAAAACAACATTCCCCTTCAATAGACTGTTGAAGTGGGGGCTGACAATTTGCACACCTAGTTTATCATGTGCCATAGGATGCTGTCATTGAAAATTTAGACAATTATTCCAATGGAATAAAGGATTTCAAGGTCATAGGAGAGAATCCTACCTTGTTCTCATATCTCATCCAAAACAATCTGCCAAATGAATCACAGAAACCTCTTTTTCTTAAAACACTTTGTCAAAATACACATTTTGGGTTTTAAGAGCTATGACTACTTAGTTAAAACAAGACAAAACTTCAAAACTTTTCACTGGGAAGAAAATCCAGGGAAACATTATCTCTTGATCTCCAAATGCAGTTATACCATTCAAAAACTCTTACAATCAATAATTAAGCTATTGAATAAAGTAAAATTCAAAAAATCGAAGACTTTACCTTTTCAAGTGTTTTCCCTTCCACTGCACCAAACTCATCTCAGAATAATTCAAGCATTATTTAAAGCAAAGTGTTAAGAGTAAGTACATAGTGTTCTTCCATTGAATGAAGCTTTAGGAAAATCCACAGGATCAGAAACAATCTCTAAATACCTAATAGGAAATGTGCAGGTACATCACATAGAAGTGAGCCTTCAGTACTTCAACAATAATTTCTTCTCCTAACAATACGTTTGAAGCCATCCAACTTTGCCCCATGCTATTTCTCACTGATGTTAAAATATGTAACTGATAGATAGCCATGATAGCTATTCTCAAGCATTTCTGTTATCACCATTTGCATGTTTGTCATGATTAAAAACTGTTCATAACCTGTAGCAACTGTTATAAAACTGCCATCTGAACATTACTGGCGTATCAAAACAGTCAAATATCTGAGAAATATTTTGAAATAATGTTGAATATGTATTTGTAGATAGCAATTCAAGTATGCCATAATTCTCTTAAAGATGAAGCAGGATTACTCTAGTGAAAAGCTGACAGGATATAGAAGCATTTAATTTTTCCAGTGCAAATCAAATCACATGAAAAATGAACCTATAATTAAAGATAAACTTAGGCCACTAGATACTGCCATAACCCATTAAATAAATTTTCTAAAATACAAAAGACTGTATTAACTCTGCACTATACCTTAACTAAAACTGAGGACTGCATTGCCTCTCCCAGTCATCTCTGCCCTCAAAGTAACTCATACCATAGGTGAGTCTCATTAATGAACACAGTAGGTATGCTTTGTAATAAAATGCTATGGTGCATTTAACCATGTTAACGGCATTCCTTAATTCTAACCTGAAGGCAGTAGATGATGAAAAAGTAAGTGCTGCTTCAACTTTTTTAATCTGGGGCTAAGTTGTTTGACAGTAATTCATGGGTAGCAGCTTACTGCTGAGAAGAAATATTAGAATAGATCAGTGTTTACATCATTATAGCTAAATCAGAACTAAATAAAAAGGCTGGCTTAATGAGGTCACAGCCTGTCTATTCCTCAGTTTTCCCACCTGGGCATTGTGGACACAAATACGGCCTCTAGAGCTATGGACTAAGCACTTAGAAGGACGGTACATGGTACTTAATGAATAGACAATACATATTAGGTGCTATTATTTTTTATTATCTCATTACTGTTTTCAGTACTCCTATCATGACTCATTTATATGACAAACTAAACAGAAACAATAGTCCTCCCCATTCAAAAAGAATGAAAATCTTCAAGTAAATTAGACCACACTGCACTCATCTGGCTACTGATGCTAGAATATTTCCAAAGTCAGCTATGGTATCCTTGAAACGGATCCTTGACTGATCTGTTGTAAGGAAATGGCACATTCCAAAGCATGCATTCCAGAGGGCTAAGTCGACCTCATGCACATGTACACACAGAAGTACATAAATACTGCTATAAACAAACACTATCCCAATTACCAACTCATTTGCAAAGTACTTACAGGGTAAAGGTTTACAATTCAGGCTACTTTAACTGACTTATTGTTCCAAGTTACTATAACTGGAGAGATTATTATGCTTACTGTTCAAGCACAGATGCTCATTATAATTTGACTTTCTCCAAACTTCTTCCCTCATAAAGCCAGACACCTAAGGGCCTTTAAAACCTAGGCCCAAAAACTTATCTAGATCAGAGTGGCTAAAACAAAAGTGTTGTAAAGAGTTTGTGTGAAGGGGCACCTGGGTGGCACAGCGGTTAAGTGTCTGCCTTCGGCTCAGGGCGTGATCTCGGCGTTATGGGATCGAGCCCCACATCAGGCTCTTCCACTATGAGCCTGTTTCTTCCTCTCCCACTCCCCCTGATTGTGTTCCCTCTCTCTCTGGCTGTCTCTATCTCTGTCAAATAAATAAATAAAATCTTTAAAAAAAAAAAAAAAGAGTTTGTGTGAAGAGCAGAACTGGGCAGCAAACAGGTCAAATCCAGCCTGCTGTATGTTTCTGTAAATAAAGTGCTACTAGAACACCCCCTGCCCATTTCCTTTCATGGTGTCTAAGGCTGCTTCTGCAGTACAATGGCAGAGTTGAGCAGCTGCTACATAGATCATTTAGCTCAGGAAGCCCAAAACAGTTACTACTAGGTCCTTTACTGGAAAAGTTTTGCCCATGTTTAGGAGGACCTTTGAAATTAAATGTCAGTTTTATAAGGGAATTTCAGAGAATCTGGAAATACCACAGGTACAGCAGAGGGATAAACCACACAAGAGAGCATACAGTAAACAGGGAGTAGCCTCTCCAAATTATTTCCTTTGCTGATACAGGAGTAAGGCATGGAAAGAAAAGTAAAGTACATACATTATAATAAAGATTCTTCCTTCTAAAAGAAGAAATACTACTTTCAAGACTCAGGAACCAAGCTTGCTTTATAAAGCACACACAAAAACACACATCTGTATTTTTTTAAAGGTCACCTTACCTTATGTATTTTAAGGTTGAGTAGTTTATAGATTCTTTCCCACCTACTATATTTAGAGTTCATTATGATCTCCAATAGATATGTAAGATGCAATTTAATCATAAGCAACATAACAACACTTTTGAAAAAAGAACTGACTAAAAAGATACAAACAAACAGGATAAGTAAGATTGGAAAAGTATTAGGTTTTAGCTATCCATCCTCCGTGTTACACATAATCAAGGATAACCTGGTACTATGAAATACAAAAATAGCAATCAATTTAACACAGTTACTTTATATTTTGTTAATTTAATTATGTATTTTGATAACCTGTATACAATTAAATATAATGAAACTGCTTGGAAATGGGATTTTAAAATCACTTTGTTCTGCAAGTTTTTCAAATTCAAAAAATTCACTATAAATAGAAATATCACCCACAAACATCAAGAAAAACTGCAAAGAAATCGTCAAAACACAAGATAGAAAGAAAACTATTATACCTTTAGAATTTCTATCACCAAAACCAAATAATATAAAGACCAAAAAAGGAGCCCAATGAGTTGCACATCGACTTTACTAAGCTTCCAGCTATTCACTACTTTTAATGCAAAATGAAACATTTTCCCAGGATTACTACTTTTTGTATGCAAGATACTTTTATAATCTGAAAAATTTAACTAATACTTCAGAACACTACTGAAAACCAGAACAGATAACATTTCCCAAACTAATTTTTTTCAGACTAGTTTACTAATGTCTGAATCTGTTTTAAAAATAAACACTTCAGAAACAACTATATTATAAAGACTGACTATTTCAACTAAAATAACAAGACTGCTGAAAATTATAAAGAAACATTTAGATCAGTCATGTCACCATATTTTATGATTCACCATTTTATGAATAATAAATCTGTATAATAGAGTAACAACAAAACTCAAGAAACACGAGGAAATCTAACCATTTTACAATTCCATGGAAACAAGTTTAGAAAATTTTTTTAAATTGAGACACAAACATGTACAGGCTTCAAACTTACTGGTTATGGATTATTTAGTATTTAAATTACATCAACATAGAAAAGGTTTGAATAATAACCTATTTTACTGTTTCCCAGGACCACGCCCACTTGTCAGCCATAAACTTGAGCTCCACAGATACTTGTATAGAGGTGCTTCAGTGATTCAAGGCTCACCCTTGAGTGTGTTCTGAATGAAATGTACTTCTATATTTTCTGTGTTCAAATGTATTCATAAAGTCTTTATGTGTACACTGTTTCAACATCAAACACATACAATAGGAATTCAATAAATTAATAAAAGTCTATAGCTCTAATAAACAATATAAAAAATATTCATTCCGTATCTTAAGCATTTAACATGCTACAAATCATCAGACAGACAGAAACACCAGACACAAAACGATGGTAAAATTGAATCCCAACTTCTTATAAAGTAACTTAGGCTAGAAACTATTTTATTTCTGTCAAACAATATGTTATTCTTGGAAAGAGAATATGAACCAACACGGTAAGCACTTAAAAAATGATTCAAAATGTGAATTAAATTTTAATTATTTATAAAGACAAGCATAAATAAGATAAAGGATGGTGTTCAGCAAGTTGATGCAGAAAATTCACATAGCTTGCTCAAATACACTGAATTAATTATAGAACAAAATAAACCTGAACATTTTCCAATTCTCTCAAGCCTGCCTTACTGAGGTCTTTAATAACCAATTACAATCACACCTATACACAAGACCTCCCCCTTCCCTCTATAGCACTGAGGATTTTGCAGCAGTTTTCTGTTCTTCAACCAATCAAGTACCACTTGCCAGAGGAGAGACACACACTAGCAAAGGCAAGGGGAGGGAGAGAAAGGGCAGAGAAGGGGAGCAAAAGGAAAATATACTCCAGCAGACGTTCACAGGGCCTTCTCTGCTTCCTTCATGGCACTGTCTCAAGCCTAAGACTCTCTGGGAAAAAGCCCTCAGCTCTGATTCAGACCCCCAAGTTTCTCACCTATATGGTCATGGCCAGGGTCTAGAGATGAGTGAGGAAGACCCACTCCCAACAAGCCAAGCTGGAACTCTGGTTTTGTACTAAAACTTCGCTATATAAGGTGACTGAGTTCTAAGCTAGTGTTCTAAGATTTTAAAACTTTCTTTAAAATATGACTAGTTCGGAGACATAAATGCCCTCAAATTTTACATAATCTCACAGAGTTCCTGAATTTTAGCATAAGACACCCCTGCCTCATAGTTCTGTCATTGCTGAATTTTAGGAACATTACATACCAAGACGACTCCCCTGCCAGGCTAAGGACCAAAGTCTGCGCAGTATTTTTTCTAAGGCAAAGTAAGAATTGTAAACAATGGTTTTCTACAGAAATTGTGCAAACACAATCCTATCACAAGGTAATTGAATGTTTTTAAGAAAGTCCTCTGTATGCTAACAGGTATCACCCTTATTTTATAAATAAAGAGGGCAGATCTATTAAATTACCACTCCAAAGGCATAAAACCAGTTCCAGAACAGAATTCTCTAATGCCAAGCATCTTTACATTCTTATTTTCAGAAAAGGTACTTGTATGATATTTAATGAAATATTACCCTAATATCACTAATAGAGTGATAGTAATACAGAATTATGTTATTTGTAATTTACTACAGACTTCCATAAAACAAAAATTATAGCACCAAATAATTTCTCTAAATTAATTTCTTCAGTCATTTTATACCACACTGATTTTTGCTGCGTTCAACTGAGCAATTCAGGACTAATAAACTAATAGCACTGAGGAACAGACATGTCATATGTATCTACTCATCAACTGCTTCCAAACCAAAACTATAGATATGAATACTTACTTATCAAAGCTATCACTATTTTTGATGAAGCTCTCCAGTTTTTCCTTGGCATATTCCACCACATCTGAATGAAGCTCAATCCCATGATTTATTCCAAAAGGACCTGCAATTGTAGCAGCAGCATTTTTATAAAATATATATATTAATAATATGTCTTCACAGAGCTCTTTTAATTTTTGCTCACTTATCTATCACAGGAGCATTTAAAGGCTTAAATATGTGCACATCTGCTAGCCAGATTTAAAAAGCTAAATGGAAATCTCACTATTTACATGGCTTTAATTAAAAAAAGAAGAAAAGAAAAACAGAAAGGCTGGAGTAGCTTATCTGTCAGTACAGTACTGACAAAGAAATAATCATAGTCCTACATAAAGTTTAAGATCTTTACCATTACATTTTCATTTATCATTTCAAAAAATGTTATAATTCTAAAATACCTGAAACCATGGGCTAATAACACAGATACTATATAAATACCACACACCACCCTACTATATGCTAAATTCCTGGAGAGCCAAGACCACATTCTATGCCTTTTGGAGCTCCCAATGTCTAGCAGAATGTGGCATCAAGACATTTCATTGCACAGCTGATCTAACTCTGCTGTTCCAGCATACTTCATCCTTCACTTAGTATTTCTTTTTACCCGTAGCCATGGATAAGTGACATCATAGGAATGAGGAAAAGGAGAGACAGCCCAGGAGATGGTGGTCAGATCGTACCCTGGTATACTCGCTGAGAATATAACCAACAGGATTCACATTTCCTAAAGCTACTGTGCATTACTGCCTGGCCTGTGATCCACATGAAAGTAACACACCATCTCATCTAGTTACGCTAGCTGCTTTTGAACTTCCAAAACCGAGCCAAACAGCATTTTCCACACTACGTTTTTGTTATATTTTTATTTTGAAATTGGCCTCCTAGGAAAAAGTATGTGTATGTATTTATTTTCTCTATCTTACACATATTTATTTTCTCTATCTTGTATCTTAGGAAATAATTAACTCGATATGCCCCCTACTTAATGTCATTAAAAATACAATATATGGTGGAGTTCTACTGACCTCTAAGATTTTTTAAATGACAAAAAAGTCATCAATTACCATGTTTGAATGTTCAGAGGGCACATGAAAGAAAAAGTGATCTAGAACTACTTTAATTATAAAAATTAAACCAAAACGTTCGGAGACTATTTGCAAGACAAAAATCAGGTAATGTTTTAACGTACTACATTTCTATCATACTGCATTTGATTAGTATTAAAAAAAATGGTTCTACTTGAAAAATGTATTCAGATAAGAAGGTTAAATAAAAAGGTATCTGGTCCATCAAAATACAACAGAATTAACTCCCTTTGCAATGTTTTTATACTTTTAAAGTAAATTATTCTGACTGATTCAATCTTAAATGTTTTGATTTGTTTTTTGTCTCCTTACGATCAAACTGCTGGTCTTCATCTGAAAACTGGAACATCTGATAGCATTTAAGACATCTCGTAATTCCTTATTTTAACCATAAACTGAGTCAAACAAAAATTTACTATTTCCAAAAATAAAGTGGCTAAAAAATATACTTCCAGAAGAACACATGGTAACGTCTCTTTAATTTATACGCTGAGTATTTTGATAACTTGAATTTCCATAACAAAACAAAGAATGTTAGGAAACAATGAATAATGTTTTCCTCATTTAAAAAACTCAAATTAAACCACAATTATTTAACATTATGTACAAAATAAGGAAAATATTGTTCTATGAAATGAATTCCTTTTAAAGGATATCCATGTAAAGTAAAACAGAGACTTCCATATTTTCATCAACCATTGAGAATCTAGCTATACTAATCAACTATTTTTATGAAAACAAAACAAAATTAGGACTACAGGGGTAAGAGATCAATGAAAAACATCAATATTGCTGTAATTTGAAGTTTCCTGTTAAGACCAAATGCATAAGCACTGTAATAAAGGTGTCAAGTAAAGAATCTGGAAATCATGGCTTCTATTCACTCTTTCAAACTGCTTTCTTAACAGAGGGAGTTTGACCTTCATAGTTCTAGATCAAAGGGACTACACAGGTGCTCATCACTTAAAGACACCACTGGTCTCTTTTTCCTTTCCTTGCTTTATGCTTACGGTCTAAAACCAAAGTGGCAACTTCTGGAAATAAGGTTAAAGTTCATTAAGAAAACTTAACGTTTTTCATATAACTTGTTTTTCACATTATCTTGACATAAAATGAAAATAATTTCATTAACATACAAAGGATCTGACAGTATCATAGACATACAGAACAGACTATTATTAACTTCTAGTACAAAAACACCATATATGATTTGTCAGTGAATGAAATTAATTTAAATAACATGGAGAAATACCTTTATCACTAATGAACTGAATAATAATTAACATATTGAAAATAAATCTAAAGGAATGCATTACTAAAAGGCAGAACTTAAATAGCAATGTCACCAATATCTCATTTATTTAGAATGGGATATGCAACTAGAACACATCAACTGCATGATAAAAATGTAGCATGATACTTTTTATTACAACTCATATTTGACATAGAAAACTAAAAAAGCATACATAGTTGCTTTTAAGGAAAAGGGGTAAGAGATGTAGGGTGAGAAGGACACATTTCCATCATTACACCCTTTTGTCTAAAGTGTCTTGACTATACCTGTAACTTTTTCAGTCAAAAAATAATGGGCTAGTCAAAGAGATGGAAAAAAACATGAATATAAGATTTTCAAATTAATAAAATAAATAACAGAAAATAATTCTGACAGAAAGGTACAATGGAAAGGTCAATGGGAAAAATGAAACAGTATCCAAAAGACAAACTCTGTCAACACTTTCTAACACCGTCTAACAGATAAAGCATAAATGTAATTTTGTATTCAATAGTTTCCCAAACTATTTTGTATTTGCCAATGTGAATGAAATGATAAAGGCATCATTTTTGTAACACATATTAAAAAAATAAAGTACCAACAGTTGATCATTATCTTTAACAAGTAAACATTGAAGAAAAAACAGAAATATACACAGTACACAGAAGTCAAAGTTTATTAAGACAAATAGTTACTAGAAAAACCCAGGTATCCTATGCAATATTAGATGTGATTTTTAAGGCTGGCAAAGGCCTATTTATTAAAAGCAATAACAAATGTAACAGAATACCAATATAATAAAATCTATAGATTATTTTTCCTTTGTAGTAGTTGGATCTAATCTAGCTCATTTATCATCTATCAGTCAATAATCAAAGCATACGCTATATAAAGATCAGTAATTATTAGGTTTAGTTGTCTATACAATATCTAGATCTCTTTTTTACATCAATGTTGACTCTATATGACACCCAGTATTCCAGTTTGATTCTCTGAGACACCCTGAAAGGCTGTTTAGAATGTGGTATTGCAGGGTAGAGCTGGCCTGAGGCAATCCAGGGAAATCAGGGGAGCTTCACACAACATTTGAATGAAGTTTTCACTGACTTCAGTATTTTGTGTAAAGCTAATTTACAGAACACAGCCACAGGCAAAAAAAAAAAAAAAAAAAAAAAAAAAAAAAATTCATGATACATAACTAGAAGAGCTCTCAAGATAAACTAATTTAAGATCCATCATTTCAACTGAGGACTCAGTTCTACATTTTATGTGGCAGTAGGAAAGAGAGTGGATTTAGGGTTAGATGTCCTGGTTTCCAACCCTGGTTCCTGCTCCTAACAGCTGCATAATCTGAGACCTTTCATTTATCTTTTGAAGTCTTTCCTATTGCATAAAATGCGTTTCTGGGAAAATCAAGCAAATTATGTACAAGTGCTTCACACACTATAAAGTACAAAATAGGTACAAATTATTAGAAATCATAACGTGCCCTCTCTTTGTATACAGAACTGATTAGCTGTAGAACCAAAACCATAACCTCTAAGTAGTTCTCAACCTCGACTGCATTCCTAGGAATTTTTAAATTATATTTAAAAGTAGATTAAATTTAATTTGATTCAAAGCTGTAAATGCTTGGTTCCCAGCCCAGGCAGGCAGAGGAACTCTCCTAGGATATGGCCCAGGCCCTGCAGATAACCTTAAATGCAGCCCAGGTTGAGCACACTAGCCACAGCCTCCTAATTTTTAAAATCTCTTTCGACTATCCAAATCTTTATTCTCACTGGTAAAGTGGTATCCAGAGTTGTAACTACAAATAAAAGCATTATGGCTAAAACTAAGTATTTACCACAAGAGGGAGCAGGTGAATCAGTTATCTGGTTTCTACGAAACTAGTGTAGTTTCTCAATAAGAATTGAAATATATAATGTAAAAACATCTTTTAATAAGTTCCAATGATATTTTATTACTAATTTCAGTTGTATAAAATAAAGCATCTTTGGGAAGACTTATAAGTAAGTTTATAAGAATTCAGAGACAGTAACAGGTAAGCAGACAGGATCAGGTTTCACTCTTTCTGTGAACACCTTGGAGTATAACAAAGAGAAGTGCAAAAGTAGATAAAGGAAAGGGGAGTAAAAGGAATTAGCAAAAGATTAGGTAATCATTAACTAGATAAAAAGAAACAGATCTCATGTACTGACACTTAAGATACAATTAATTTCCTACGGTTTCTCCATCCCGTTATATTACACAAAAAGAGCACATTAAAGAAAAACAAACTGTCAAATGTTTATTGAGTCTGGCCATGTTAGTATAACCATTCTGAAGCTAGCTGGATATATCTAGAGTAGACTAGAGACTTGGTTCTCTGCTCTCTAGCTTTAGGAAAGGCCTCATGAAGCAAATCCTGAAAAAATTTCCAGAAAGTTCCTGTTCCGGCCCCTCAAGCTCCTCTCTACTGATGGATTTCTAACTGCTGTTTTACTTTATTACACTTGAATCTCAGACATATGTTTACACAAAATCTGAACATACTGGTTTAAATAGTTACAGAACAGGGATCCAAGCCCCTACGTAAACTACATGTCCAAAATATAAAAAACAGACATCACAATCAGCTCATTTACATATTTCCACCCAGTAGGCTAATACTCAAGTCTAATATGTTCACAACTTATGACTATCTCACACATCTACAGTGGAACATTAAAATAGATTGTTTCTACAAAAATAAATTCAGTAAACAGAGAAAAAGTTGTGCTCATCTACAAAACAGAAAATAGTTTTAAAAGCTAATTTAAAAAGCTTTAGTTCTTGATCTAAATTCTTTTTAATGCAATCATTTCCCCTGGAAGCCATTTTCAGCAGCTCTTTCATTCCACAGGATATTTATTTGTGAAATATCTGAAGATATGCTGGGGCCAGTGTAGTGACCAATTCACATAATATTTAGTGAACTAAATGAAGAGAACAGCCAATGAAACTGACATAATGCTTCTACTGCTAGTTCAGAGATGATACACACAGTTTCAAGGTTACAGGATGTGTCTTGTGCACTGCTGTGTCCTCAGCAGCCAGCGCAATGTTGGATATAATAAATATTTTTTGAAAGAATGGTGAAGTACAAAAATGTAGCTATGGTCCCAAACTTAAAAGGTTCACAACCAATACTGAGGCAAATGATATATACAAAGCCTAAAATGTGTATTTTTCATGCCTTAATTTAAATATAAAGTATACTAGCAAAAGTCATTAAGTATATGTCAGATCTATTTTGTTATTGTCACAGAATGAGGCATTCCAAAGAAGACAGAGATAAATACATTCCATTCAAAAGAAATTTCTTACTAATTTTAGCTGCTGATAGGAATCTTCTAAAATGCAATACGTATTTTCCTTTACGTACCTACGAAAAATATGACTCCAAGTCAACTATTATCCCTATGATGTGAGTATTATGCAAAAGTAGAGGTACCCCAGGCTTTATGAAGCTATACCCGAAATGGGGAGACAACCAAATAAAATGGAAAAAAGGAAAACCTTTTAAAGTATGCCTTTCAGGGGCGCCTGGGTAGCGCAGTCGTTAAGCGTCTGCCTTCGGCTCAGGGCGTGATCCCGGCGTTCGGGGATCGAGTCCCACATCGGGCTCCTCCACTGCTTCTTCCTCTCCCGCTCCCCTGCTGTGTTCCCTCTCTCGCTGGCTGTCTCTCTGTCACATAAATAAATTAAAAAAAAAAAAGTATGCTTTTCAGGGCACCTGGGTGGCTCAGGTGGTTGAGCGTCTGATCTCAGGGTCATGAGATCAAGCCCTGTGATGGGCTCCACTCTGGGCATGGAGCCTGCTTGGGATTCTCTCTCTCCCCCTCTCCCGCCACCAACCCACAGGTGTTCTCTCTCTCTCAAAAAATAAAAATAAAAAATTAAGTATGTCTTTTGATTCTTTCGGATTTTTTTAACCTTACCAATTATTCCACAAAATACAGAGAGAATAATCTGATGTTCAGGTTTCCACCTGAGTAATTTTTGGTAGTAAAAAAGTACCTTTCACCAGAATGAGAAACACAACAGAAAGAAAATTTAGAGAAGGAGACAGAAGGGGACAGTGAAGCACAACCTGCTCCTTCTGGTTCTGGGGCCCATTTCTGGCCCCTCCTGGGCCATTCTCAGGCAAATCTCTTAATACTTTGGAAGCTCATTTTCTCTTTTGTAATATAAAGCAAATAAAACAACCAGGTTGACAGTTTTTGGATTTAAAATTACTAACAATTTGAGGTGTTTGTACATATTTCCCCAAGTAGCAATGGTTCATTGGTAATTTGGTGTTTGTGGACATACACACAAATGACCTCAAAAGCCACCATCTAAGGGTACAAACAAATTTTAAGAAGTAGCGAATTCGCAAACAATAGAGATCAACTGTATTTGGTACAAGGATAATCTTGAGTTGGGTAGAGCTAATCCTGAAGGTAAATAAAAACTCAAGATGCTCAGAGAACCACCTAAGATTTTTCACACCACTGAGGGGATTGCTTTATAACTTTGAAAAACAGTATGAGGAAATAGAACCACAAATTACTATGAAAACTTTAAAATTTCTAAAACCCATACTATTTCCTAATATTTGATATTTTTATTACTATGTGTTGCCCAATAATAATTAGCAGTAATATCACATAACCACAAAATCATGTCTTTTTAGAGATAGCAGCATTGAAAGAGATGTTTGAGAGTAATGACTTCTACTCCACAACCAGAAGTGAGGGGGTAAAAAACCCTAAGATATAGAAAAGTAATGGCAACTCAATACAGGGTATGTGGGCAGAAGAAAAGATGCAGAGAAGCCTAACTAGGACTAAGAAGGAACAGTTTAAAGAGTGACAAGCTTTACTGATTTCAGAAAATATGACTAGCCTAAATGAAATGGTTCTTTTCAAAACAGATTTGCTCAGAGCCCAAAATAAAGCACATACCAAGAGCCTTTGTAATTCCTAAAAAGAAAAACAAAATATCCTCTAAAAAAAAAAAAAAAAAAAGAGGAAAAATTGAAGTTTGGTTTAATGCAGAAAATGTGCTCTGCTTTAAAGAGAATCCTGAGAACCTGCAGAATGTGTTTTGTCTTAGCAAAAAGAATGGGGGAGGGGAGCTGAAGACCACTCCCGATCTCCCTGTTTCTCTGGCTCACAGTGAGCCAAGATAGATTTCTAAAAGAGGTGCTTAAAGGAGCATGAAAAAAATATTTGAAAACTTTATTTCTGATAAAGGGCTTGTATCCAAAATATGTAAAGAACACTTACAACTCAATAAGAACATCCAACATCTTAATTAAAAAATGGGGGAAAAATCTGAAAAGACATTTAACTAGATACAGGAATGACAAGAAAACACAGGAATAGATGCTCCTCCAAATCATTACAGTGCAAGTTAAAAGCACAGCAAGAGAGTATTTTATACCTACTATAATAGCTGTTAAAAAAACTAACAAAAAACTACACAAGCATCGGTGAAGACGTGGAGAAACTAGAATCTCATTCATTGTGGGAATACAAAATAGTGCAGCCACTTTAGAAAATACTTTGACAATTTCTTAAAAAGTTAAAGATAGGGCCGCCTGGGTGGCTCGGTCAGTTAAATGGCCAACTCTTGGTTTTGGCTCAGGTCAGGATCTCATGGGTTGTGAGACTGAGCCGCGCTCAACAGGGAGTCTGCTTGAAATATTCTCTCCCTCTGCTCCTCCCTCCACTCACACTCTCGTGCATGTTCTCTTGCTCTCAAAAGAAGCAAATCTTTAAAAAAAAAAAAAAAAAGTTAAACATAAGCTTAACATAGAGCCCAGCAATTCCACTTCTAGGAATCTACCCAAGAGTTATGAAAATGGATGTCCACAGAAACATTTGTACATTTCGAATGTTCACTACAGTGTCATTCATAATTGCTGAAAAGTGGTAACCCAAATGTCCATTAAGTGGTGAATGGACAAATAAAATGTGGTATGCCCATACAAAGAAATATTATTCAACCATAAAAAGGAAAGAAATACTAATACATGCTACAGCTTTGAAAACATATTGCTAAGTGAAAGAAACCATACATAAAAGACCATGTGTTATATAATTCTATTTATATGAAATGTACAGAAAAGACAAATCTATAGAAACGGAATGTAAATAAGTGGTTGCCACGGGCTAGGGTGGAGACAGAGAGTGGATTCAGCCAGGCATGGGGGAGTATTCTTGGGGTGATGGAAATATTCTCAAACTGAACAATGGTAATGTTTGCATAACTCTGCAAATTTACTAAAACTCACTGAATTGTACACTTAAAATGGGCAAACTTTATGGTAAGTTGTATCTCATTAAAGGGAGAAGGGGGCTAAAATATGAGTATCTCAAGTCAAAGGCAATATAAGGGCAGCTGAATGAGGACCATTTAATGTCCTCTGATAAAGAGATAAAGACTACAGAGACCAAATATGATGGCAACATGTAGCTTAACTAATCAGCCTTTTGGACAACACAGCAGCACTGGACAATATAATGCTGACAGTGAGTTGCCTGTTAAGCACATAAGCCTGCTAACTGTTTTAACTTTAGAAACTAATGTTGTAGTGGTGAGGTAGTGGCAAACATAGTATTGGAATGATTCTGGCAGTTTCTCCAGTCATTTCTATTAACTCAAGAACTAAGGAAGAGACTAAGGAAGTCATTAAGTTGGATGAACCCTCATATTATAGGTTTAGAAAATGGGAGTAACCCCTAAGCAAAAAGGATCAGAATGGAAAACCATCCCTACCCAAATCAGAAAGATGATCAGACTAATTTGCCTTCATAGACCTGATATTCATAACTCAAGTCTGGGAAGCAGAGGACTTGGGAGCTCTCTTCTCTTGGACTCTATTTTTCAATGGGACTCCCTAGGTATGGAAAGACAGTACTGAGAGGAGAATTAAATAAGTGCTTGATTCTTTGTGAAAGTTTTTCGTTCTAGGAAGTCTTAAGGAGAAGCAAGTGGAACAAGAACTTATCTTCAATGAGAAACTCAACAAGTTGTCTAAATGAGGCACACTGGGAGTCGGAGTGATCCATTCTCCAGATCTGGAGCAAAAATAAATTCCACTTATGAATAACTGCTTCAAGTATACTTTAATCACAAGAAATTTACTGAGGTTAAGATAAACCTAACTTTCTCTCACTGAACAAAAGCTCTCACAAGACTGCAACCTATCCTCTACAGGTGTGTTTCTGGAGAGGCGGTGGAAATTCCCCAATGAGCATCTTTCTTATCTGCATTACCAAACCACAGACACCCTGCTCTCCTTGCCTTAGCCATAACTCCTCCAGATCATGCTCAGCATGTCCTCAAATGAGAATCCCTGCCTATGGTGAGCGCCTGTCATCCCCATCTTGTGACTAGGAGAGAAACATGGCTTAGAGCCATGATGTTACAGTTACTTAACAAGGACAGAACTTCTGTCAGTAAGGTCACTGTGAAGCAATGAAGCCATATCTGATTCACCATACTCAGATAATTGTAGGGAACATGTAAGCACCTTTCTCTGGGTCTACCTCCTTGCAAACACTCACAAAGCAAACCAAAAAAAAGAAGGGCAGGGGTAAAAAAATTAAGCTTCCTCAGAAGCTGAACAGATCCAAGATTTATTAGCTGTAATCACTGTTTTGCAGACTATTCTGCCTTTCCTTCTTCTTTAAAAGTTTATCTTTCTCACCAAATGACCATTTCCCATCAAAAAGAAAGGAACTTTATCTTTGGTTTTGACTGCAGGGTCACACCCAGATAAATCCTGAATAATGTCCAGTAACTCTATAGTCATACATGTAACTAGAGACCATGACTCCCTGGAGCCTTGTAACAGGAGGAAAATATCAACTGCATTGTGGATCACTTACACAGGGGTCTGTTTCTCCAGGCTGCCCTCTGGTATGGATTTAAACACATTCAAGATACAATAAAGTATGAGGTCAGCCTACAAATGCATATGGCATATTACAGGAATGTAATCTCTTGGAGACTGAGACTGAGTAGTAGAATTTAAGGAGGCAATCTCACTGATAGCAAGGTTGCTAATTATGACCCCCCTCTTCCCTGCAGGCCTTTCGCTAAGACTGACCTCCCTCAGCATGAGCCAGGTGACAGGCTCTTCCTCTCGGTGGAAGACAGGGTTAACAGGTGCTCTGAGGCTAGCCAGACGTACTAGGAAGCCTGGACTCCAGCCTAAAGTTGCCAGAGCTGGTCAAGAAATGCAGTCAAGAAGGCAACTCCCATTTTTTAAAAGCAGTCCCTACTCCCTCAACTAAGTTCCTTTGATTTGGACACAGACTCAAACCCTGAGATTCCTTTTTCAAAAATTAATAGATACGTGGGTGTGGGGTTCCCAACCTACAGAGAAACTCCTGTCTCAGGAAGGGCAGGAATACCAAATTTAAATGTAAGCTGCTTAATTTCTTTCTTGGTAAAAATTAATACTTTGCTACTTTTT
Source organism: Ursus maritimus (assembly GCF_017311325.1). Classification (NCBI taxonomy): domain Eukaryota; kingdom Metazoa; phylum Chordata; class Mammalia; order Carnivora; family Ursidae; genus Ursus; species Ursus maritimus. The sequence goes on from NW_024427107.1 coordinate 4,855,011, forward strand.
GAGCATATCATTATGAATCAGAAACTTAGTAGTGGGATGAAACAGACTGTTTTATGTATTAGGTTGTATTAGGTATCAGGAACTGACTCAGTTGTCTTTATGAAATAGATTGCAGATCCCGTAACTAGGAAAGAAAATAAGGAGCTAGTCAGTGTGCAAGAAAGGGGAATTTCAGGTCTGAAAATGCCTTATAAGTCATTTAATGTGACTATATAATTTACTGTCAAAATTGGGACACTTTGGGAAAGAAAAGGACATTATAAATACTAATGCTAGGACAAGAGGGATAAACTGGGAGTGACCCAGCACCCTGGGAACACAGAATCATCTTACTAGAGTATACTCGTTTCTCTATTTGAAACCCTTCAATGACTCTCCATCACTGCAGACTGAATTTTAAACCACAGCCTCATCCCTAGAACTCAGGCATATGCCTCAATTTAAGGCTTGTCACAAAGTAGCACTCGGTAAATACCAAGTGGCTTAGTAAAAATAATGGTTATTCAACTTCCACCAATATCCTAAGGTCTTAGCATATTATTCTCCTCCAACCATGCCTTTTCAACCCACATTCTGTATTTTGCAGGTTCACTTCCTAGCTTTGTGACTTGAGGCAAGTTAGTTAACCTCTCTGTGCTCAGTTTACTCACCTTTGTACACAGGAATCCTAATAGTATGTACATTACAGGATTATTAGAACATTAAACGAGTTAATCTATGTAAAGTGCTTTAAACAATGTCTCGCCCTCATAGTAAGCATTCAGTAAGCTTCTCAAAGGCAGTGACAGTTGTCCCTTTTGATCAGGGTGTATACCTACACTAGGAATAATGCCTGACAGAACAGACAGTAAGTATGTTGAAAGCTTACTCACATATACTTCTCTTCTGTTTTTCTCCCAATCCCTTGCTTTGCCTCACCGGTGCCATATACTCTACATCACACAAACTCCTGTGTCTCCATCAAAAACCTGGCACCATTCCCTTTAAAATGGGACATCAATGACTACTGAACTCTCTATGCCAGTAGTCAGTCACAACCCTTTACCTGAAATAGATTACATGATACCCCTGAGTTTCCTGCCTACCAGCTGTTCAATTTTAAGTACAGACAATGACTGGAAAAACAGTTCCGAGGGTTTCTTAAATCTAGGATTAAATCCACAAACTAACTTTCAGGGTTAGGGCAGAGAATAAGAAAAGATTACTACCGCCTTGTGTTTCTACATTTAAATAAGGAAGAGAACTACTTTGAGTACATACATTCAAAGATATAAAAATTTACAAACCCTGTAAATCATGAACAATAACACAAACTCAGCTTACTTTTTAAAATAAAATTTTACAAAAATAAAATTACCTAAAATTAAGCCCACCATTGTACTTAAATATCCGGTTCCACTTCCCAGGTTAAGAAAAGACAATCCTGGTTGAAGTTTCAATGCTTCCATAACTTCAGAATAAATGCAAGGTGCTGACAAGTGTATGTTCCCATGCTTCCAGGCTAAGTCTTTGTAAGCATTGTCTCGGTAGCCTTCCAAATAGTAATCTCCGCGATCAATCGCTCTGAAGGCTTGCTCCACTCTTTCAGTGCGGATATACTGAGCTTCTTTTAAGTTATCAATTAAGTCATCATTATCTTCCCCAGCACTCACAGCTCCTCCCATGATAGTATTCAAATCAAATCATAAATTTTAAAATGTAATAAAATTAGCAGAAATGGCTTCCAATAATGTAGTGTGGTTTGTTTTCCCTTTAATATTGCACTTGATTTCCAAAAATAAATTAATCCTGAAAGGGAAGAATAAAAATAAACAGGTTTAAATTAATGCTCACAGGAAAGTAATTCCAGTTTTTTAAATATATAATAGTCATTATAACTACCATTTTTCAAGGACATATTCTGTTCCAGGCATAGTTTTAAGTTCTTTAAACATATTACTTTATTTATTCTTCTAACAACAACAAAAGGTAGCTTTAGTTTGATCTCATCTGTACAGATGGGAAATTTGGGACACAGAATAGTTAAGTCACCTCATACTGTGAGGCCTAATATAGCCATCAGTCACACATAGCTACCAAGACCAAAATTAAAATTAAATACAATTTAAAATTCAGTCAGGCACACCAGCCACACTTCAAGTGCTTAATAGCTACATGTGGCCAGTAATGGCCACACTGAACAGAGCTGCTCTAGAAAGTGACACTGCTGGGACACAGTTCCAGGTCTTTCAGACTCCAGAAACCATGATCTTAAGCATTACGTCAGGCGGCCTTTCAAGTAGGGTGAGTCTAGTTTAATACACATGAATTACTTGATTGATTTAAAATTCCTAAACTTAAAAATCCACTAACACCTAAATGCTAAACATCTTAAATGCACCACATAAATTCAAAATGTTACTGCAAGGTAACATATTATCCAAACACTGAATACAAAATACAAAAACAAAACAAACCAAACACATCCACATGTTTAAAATATACACACCCACACACAAGTACATATATATTAAGATTGTTTTATTTGGTAAACCCTGTGGTGATAAATAAGGAGACCACAAATTTTATTAACAACTTTAATAGTATAAGCACTAGAATATATGTCACGTGCATAAGTACAATGAACTTCTTTAAGGTCAAATTCAGCATGTTTAAATGAAAAGATAAGTGCAATCTGATAAACTAAATATAAATTTCAGTACATCATAATGAACACAATTTAATCTTTATCCAACTACAGTTGGTAAATGAATTCATATAACACTTAATTTCTGAATTAATAAATCAGGAGAAAAAAAGTGAAAAATGAAATGCCTGTGGCCAAAAATAAGAGTTCTGACAGCCAATTCTGGCAAGGCTGTACCCTCACCCTTGACTTTAGAGAAGAAAAGCAACTTCAGAGAAGAAAACGCCTCAAGTATCATCAGGGTCCTCACACCTCTGGCACCAAGCTGCCTCAGCGCTACTGGGGCAGCTGCTTCACCAGGTCCTGTCCCTGTCCCCCAATGCCTGCCTATGTCCTCTTCTGTATTTTCCTATGATCTCCTTAAACTTTCTGAGTAGAGGAAATACTGTGAACTCATGTCACACTTCTATTTAACTTATTCAAACTCACTTATACAAACCTGGCTGGCTCCAGTGCCCCCCCACACCCAAAAAAAAGGATTAACTGAAAAAAATACATGGGCTCGCAGCACCATTCTCCTCAATGAGTGTATTTCACAGCACACAGTGCAATCGGAGACATTGATCCACTCTTCCTTCAACAGGTCTTAGTTTGGACATTCTTTTATAGCCCACGCATCTCAACTTGCTGAGCACAGTTCTAGCATTTAAAGTTTTGTTTGTTTGTTTTTTACTGACATGGCCTCTAAGCATAGGTTAACTTTCTACCTGGCACTCCGACGAATGCCTTCCCAAGATGAAAGAAAAAGTGGCTAAGTTAGACTAGTAGGCAGCTTCAGTCCAGTGTGGCACCTACCTTAGGACTTTATAAGCCTAATTATGACTATGCAGACATTTAATGGCTCTCCAGGAAATGCTGTATTTTACTAGTCTGAAAATTATTCCGCAGAGTAATCTAATCCTTTTCAGGTCCTTCTGAACTCTAACCTGTCCAAAATTATCACAGCAAAACAAACAAATGACTTCACTACACAAAAATGCACTCTTGGTGAGAAAGGCAAAGAGGAAGAATCAAACCAACAAGAACTACTACCATTTCCTGATGGACACTGCACTATTTTCTGTATATTATCTCATTAAAAGCTACAATAAGCCTATGAGGAAGGCATTCCCATGCCTACTTTCAAGTAGAAACAATGTGTATAGGACTAGGGTAAATACAATGCATGTGACCGTTGCTAAAGGAGCCCAGAGGAAAGTGGATCCAGGGATCCAGGAAAGCTTTCTTAAAAAGGCATGGATTGTGTAATGCAATTAAAGGACTAAGGGAATTAAAGGTTGAGGATATGGCTGGTATTAAAGCGAGAGAGTAGATGACTTAAGAAACTACATATAGTTCGATACCTTCCAGCACCATAAGACCTTTATCCTGTAGGCCAGTGATTTTTTTTTTTTTTTTTAAAGCCTGGACCCTTCTGAGAATCTGATATTTCTGGCCCCTCTCTCTAATTAAAAAACGGATGAATGAGAAGTTTTACATCCTTCGGAAGGATCCTGAGTTCCTACAGACCCATGAGTTGAATCTTATTTAAGAAATCTATTACATGCAACAGAGACAGCCACAGACGGAGGGAGAATTACATGTCCGTTTTAGAAAGTGCAGTGCAATCTGTGTTGCTGATCTACTTCAACAGACCAGAGACCAAGTACTCGGAAAGCTGGGAAACACATCACCTTGTTAACAAGGAGCAGCGCAAAAATTTGAAGCCAGATTTCCCGGACTCCTTTCTATTTTGAAAGGAAAGACAAATACATCTGAACACAAAGCCGCAAGGTATCCAGGAAGGAGATGGTCAGGAAAGGTTTTCTGGAATAGGATGTGCGATCTGCTACAATGCATCATGTTTCTTTAAAACAAATTTTTATTTGTATATACTAAATATACATTTAGTATATAAGGTAATGATGTGCAGATAATGAAGATGTGGTGGTGGTTTCCATGTTCATGTTTTGAAGTGACAGGAAGGTACAAGCTTACACATAGTAAAAAGATACCTTAGCAACTTATGAAAATTTTCAGCAAAAAGCTGAAAACAGAGAGTGCCTATCTCTAAGGCAATTCAAGTGGTCTGAGGAAGCTGTGAATGCAGATAAAAAAAAATGTTAAAACACTGTCTCTGGATTAAAGCAACAGATGAATTGACGCTATACTCAGATTCAGATTTTTAAATTTTGATAAAAATATGCATATGCAAATAAAACGACATCCATAAGCAAATTATCTTCTAGAGCCTAAATTTCAGAGGAAGATGAACCTTAGGGTTTAAGGCTATTAAGGACTGACTGACTGTGATGCTACGTGCAAATCCCAGATTTAGCTATGCTAAAAATTTTTATTAGGATTGCTATTGCTTTTGTTGGTAAACTGGTTATACGGTTGCATAGGTTTTCAGTGGTATGTTTCAAGGCTATTTTTTCCACAAGTCCTATTGTTTTGCAAAACATTAGTAGGTGTTTTCAGATGTTATAGAAAACCCAGGACTGGACTTGTTAGGGCCTTGAAGGAATCTTAAGAAACCTAAAGGACCTCAGACCACCTCTGGAGAAGAGCTGGCATGAAAACTACAAAATGGGATGAGCAGAGCAGTGGTAGAGTTATACAGGGACACAGTTATGGAACACCAGCCGAGACATGGGGGTGGAGACAAAAGATGGGAAAATTTTCCTAAATATGAAGATGTGGTAAGCACAGTGGCAGAAGGAAGGAGAGGTGTTCAAAACAAGCAGAAAAGACAAGGAGACAAGAGGCAATGCACCCGCCCACTTAAGGCACTACAAATAGTACCAAGAGCTGAAGCGCAGGAATAGAAGGCAGTGCTTGGTGAGGCTAGAACAATAAAGAGGAATGAAAAATGAAGCTTGAAGGCCACACACACACGAAGCTTGGACTTCCTCCCACAGAAATGAAGCCAGCAAAGGCTTTTTAGAGAATGAGAAACATACTGGATGACTAATTTTAAAATAAGATGTAAAGGAAAAACCAAAACTGTAAAAGGAAGAGAATATAATTATACATTATTTGGTCTGGGGAAGACAATGTTTACATAGTCAGAATAGTGAAAACACAATTGCTGATTCAAGTCATTTAACCACAACAGGATGAAAGGGAAGAGGTAGAGGGGTATGGAAGTTGATACCTCATTTGTGATTATAGAAAGTAAATGCTATCTAAAATTAATGAATTTAAAAAGAGTATCGTAGTTAGCAACGTGGAGGTAACTTCCCTACTATGAAATAGCTGAATGCATTAAGTTCGCTCTGGAGTGTGAGCCTCCAGGTGGAAACAGGTAAAGCCAGGAACTGCTATACTTTGTCTTCAGGGTATCACTTGACTTTCCAAATGGTGTACATGCATTATTTGAACAAAAGTGACAAGGAAAGCTGAAAATAAAGGAGATATGTAAATGTGTGTGTGTGTGTGTGTGTGTGTGTGTGTTTACACCAGAATAAAAGACACACAGAATACAATTTTCTATTTTAAGGAATAAAAATACATTTAACAGGCTACAGTAGAAAAATCAAAGAATAAAAAAAGAGACAATAATATAATAACAATTTATCATATACATAGTTTCTGATAGTGGGTGGAAAACAAATTATTATAAATTAAATTACATTTTTATAACGTTGACCAATTCAATTATAATAGTATGTGCATTTGTAGAAAACTTGAAAACCAATAAATAAAAATTATTCATAACCCTAATATTCAAAGAGCCACTGCTAATACTTACTTTCTAAGCATCTATATGCTTTCTTTTTAATACAATATTAGTATTATACTATATATATTATTTCAAACTTTTGCTTAATATGTCTTAAGCATTTTCATGCCATCAAAAATTCTTCCAAAATCCAAAAGTGTGATATCCCACCACATGGAGGCACCAAAATGTAATCAATCCCCTGACTGCTGGACCATGAATTTTGGATTATAATTAGTGTACCTGTGAGGAATTTGCACGTTAAAATCTGTAATAAATATTGTGATAATTCAACAATAATCCCCTAACTTGAAATATACTTCATTTTTTACAAGTAAAGCAAACACTATTAAAAAGCCATCATAGCATTAAGTCATGGAAGCATTTGCCATTTGTTAATTCTGAGATAATTCCATCTCAATCATGGAAAAGTGCCAAATACAAGTCAAGAGACCAAGGTGTAGTCTTGGTCCCAATGATAACTTTTTTGTATGGCTCTGGGCAGCTCTCCAGAACATCATTTCCTCACCTGTGAAATGAAGAGGCTAAATTCTGTGATTCCTAAGGTTCTCCCAGAGCTCTAATGTCCCTGTTATTTGGCATCAAACCCATATTTGAGTACAGCTCAGGTTTAGTTATCCAGGAATGTCTGTCCATGCTTCAGAATCTCTGTTACTTCGGTCTCATTTTTTGGTGCCCCCCTCCTGCCATTTTCTCTAACACGGAAAAGACAAAAAAATTAGGAGTGTTCAAGTCCAGCATTAAAACAATAAAAGCAAAATAAGGAATCTAAGGAAAAGAAAAGGTAAAGGCAAAAGAGAGAAGCATCAGAAAATAAAAGAACAGCTTACACAGTTATGTCTGTTTGAGAAGGAAGTTGTCATATTTACTCACAGAACACAATTTCACTCCTTGGCATTTTCTTTCTAGTACGTGTGTTTGGGGTACATACATTCCCATAAGCTCACCTAAAATGATCTGCAAGGTGTTCCAAAAAAAGATGATTCTAGTCTTTCAAAGTAAGATATGTAGCTTTAATGTATTTGGTTTATGGGAAGATCTACTGAAGGCCCAGTTCAATATTATGGTGTCTTTCAGGCAGCTTAGGGATATTTTATGGAAGGTTAAAGACAAGTCAAAGGAGGCGGGAAGCAAACAGATGGCAGACAGATGTCACAGAGTTGGAGGACAGAATGAATGCTGACTCACTTTCTTTCCCTCCTAGCAACCAGTGGCAAGCAGCCAACTGCTGCTTGCTGCTCCTTTCTCTGCAAAGGTGAGGACAAAGCTCAACCAGCTTTGGAGTAAAGGAAACTGTGATCCACCAGTTGAGGATGGAGAACACACCATTTGAGGGCATGAACAAAGGATCTTTCTTCCTCATGCCCTCAAAGATCTTATCATGGGAGTCATGCATGAAGGCTGCTTTGAGTGTGGAGACAACTACACAGGAGAAAAAATCTTCTCAATGATGGCAAATAGATATGATGAGACATAAATACAGAATAAGAAAGAAGAAAGAAAGAAAGAGCAAGAAAAAGCTAAGGAAGGGGCAGAACAAGTCTCCCCAAAATGTGCTACTTTGACATGCGGACCATTTTGAGCTGAAGGCAATCAAGACCCAGCATACGAAAGAAAAACTTTTACCTCCCTTTAAACTACCTCAAAGAATTTAGTTAAGGAGCTTGTCCCAAAAAGAGAGCTATTACCAAGATACAACTTTTTTTTTTTTTTTAATCTGAATGACCTATCCGTATAGCAGGGCAAACATCTAATTACCAAACATCTGCTGTTCTTATCGTCCTATGAATCGCCTCCTCCCCTGTGACATCCCAGGCCCCTAGCCTACTTCTTAGCGCTTGATGGCATGCATGTAAGCCTCAACTGCCCGCCCAGCTTATCCCTGTGTCTCACTGTCTTTGTGGGGCTCCCATACATATACAATTAAATTTTTCTCCTGTTAATCTGTCTTATATTAATTTGATTATCAGACCAGCCAAAGAACCTATAAGAGTAGAAGGAAAATTCTGACAGAAAATTCAGTACTCATTGTGTCAATCTTTTTTTTTATTTATTTATTTACTTATTATTACTAGTGATAACATATATATGCAATTTCCTAAGTCTCTACTACATACGGGCACTGGGCTCTATTTCTTTACCAAAATTCTATGAAGAAGCACTAACTTCATTTTACTAATGAGGAGACCAAAGTTCGGAGAGACAGCGAGACAAGCTCAGAGCTCGTGAGTATCTGAGCCACAACTCAAATTCAATTTGGCAAGCCATAAAATCCTCCTGAAACAGAACAATTTGCAAAGAGGCACCTGGCCCATAATTCAAAAGTAGATTTTTCATCCCCTTGCCTGAAAAGATTCAGATCTCTCTCCCTCTCTCTCAAGCTCTCGTTTCCTCTTTTTTTCTCCCTTTTAGTAATCTGGGTTCAAAAAGAATGGAGTAGTGGAAATAAAGCATCTAATGTCAGGTACTGACTGCAGCCTCAGGCAAATTATTTAACCTGTGATCTTCAGGTTCCTTGTCTATAAAATGGGAAAAAATAATAACCATATCGTAAATTTGTAAACAGTGAACAGTGCACAGCACATAAAGCTTCTAATGTACACATGTCCAATAAGTAATTCACTTTCTTTCACATGTGGGACAAAAAAAGACACATTCAAAATGTTCATTTTTAAACCCAAAAGACCAGGAAGGGAAAACAAAAAAGGATCAGTTCTGAAATCTAGTGATCACCTAGTGACTTCCTTAAGACAGAACTGCAGAATGAAAACGTAAATCCTAAAGTTAGAGGTGTCAGGAAAAAAAAGCCAAGGAACAGTGAATACAGAAGCAAAAGGAAAATTATACCCATTCACATTAAGTTGATTGAGAGAGGTTAATATAAAAACAAAATAAAAAAGCAAAACAAAACAAAAAAACAATCCAGTGCCTTCTGTCATGCTCTGGGCCACAAACTCAGCCAAGAGGCCTAAATTAGGACCAGCTGCCCTCTGCATTCACTTACACAGGCTCAGGCAGCAGTCAGGTACTGAACCTCTCTTTGGTAGCTTACTAGCTAACTTCCAGCTGTGCTAATTTTCTCTAATGGAACATTTGTTACATAAATAAGCAAAAATTAGCTGTCTTCTATAGTTTTCTTTGGTTTGACACATGTTTTCTGTAATAATAAAGATAAAATAAAATGAAGATAAAATAAAATATTTAAAATATGCATCACACTTGTAAAGGTGTTAGCAAGCATTTAATAAATGATGATTAAACATAAAACACTGTAAGAGTAACTTCTAGCATTCTACTTCAGGACATCCTTTCAAATTCTAACATACCTAACAGCTACAAAAAGTGAAAGTATATTTTTCCTTTATAGTCCCTTGTACCCTGGAATCTTCACCTGATCAGACAGTTGATAAACCACTGTCTCAAGATAATTAAAGAGTATCTGCTCCCCAACCCTTCAATTCACTACTACAAATTGTTTCCAGTAACAAAAGAAAGTTCTGTTGGAAACAACTAGGTCCTATATTTTAATATTTGGCAAGTTTAAAGATGCCTCTATTCATAGATGTTGACTTTTCAGTCATATTCTCAATTCTATTCCAGTCTTGCATCCTATGCCTTTTCCTTCTCTCCACCTTCCTCCTCATTCTTTTAATTTTCCTATTATCCTTGCCTGGGGCAGTGAAGATCAGCATAAACTCAAACAAGATGGAGAAACAGTAGGAGATAGCTCTATAGGAGTTCAAGGAATAGGCTATAAAGGGATGGAAGAATATAAAATATTTTTGAAAGACAAGATGAGACATTTTAAGCTGAAATTTTATCATTTTGAAAGTTACAGGATTTCATATACCTCCAATGTCTCCTCCACTCCTTTTACTTAAAGATCTGAATAATGACCTCTTCAAAACTGTATTACTACACAATCAAGCATGTGTCATTATCCTAAACAGTCACACCCATATATTACAAATGCCCTCAATATGCAAAGTTCCATGTATCTTTGAGCTAACAAAACCATCAGACATTAACTGCCTCAGATTTTAGGATTATTGCTTAACATCTTCAATTTTTCAAGAAATATAAGACGTGCTCTAGTAACCATCCTTAACACTTAAAAAAAATTCCTTAAGGAAGCTACAGCCAAGAAAAACCTTTCAAACAGAGGAGTTGTTTACCTCCTGTAACTCAGGAAAAGTCTGAAGCAGAACACTGAAATGACAATTGAGCTTTCTGGTTTTAGTCCGTTAAGTGACAATGTTCTTAGGAAGTAATGAAATCAATAAGAAAGCACAACAGAAAAACATACACATTTTTGGCTCCTCTTGGGTCACGCTTTTAAAGCTGGCCCTATTTTATTTGAAAAGTTTTGAGTTCACAAAGAACAATATTCAAATAAAAAATAAAACAATATTTCAAAGCAAAATTCCATAATTTGGGAATATGGATGGTCTGTATCTGTTCCCTTCCACTAGTATATCACAAACCAAAACATGAGCTCACACGAAAGATACTCTTTCTGCATATTATTGTACTGTGGAATGCAAAGACTGGCCTTGTCACACTATATGATTTTAAGCAAACTGTTATCTTTCCTGGCTTTGGTTTTTTTCACCTGGGAGATACTGTCACTAAATCAAATTTTCTTAATGGCACCTGTAAAAACTTTAAAAACATCTAAGTGTATTTGCTATACAAAGAATGTAAACAGGTTAACTAAAAGTTTTTTGGCCTTATAAAATGGCATCTTTCCAAAGTTCATGATGATCATTTTATCTATGGACAGACAGAGCAAGCTATATAGAATAAAATATCTAGTTGTACATCATTCTTAATTTTTCAGTGCTTCAACAGCAACTCATATAATTTCATTAACTACCCCGAGGCATTTACACAGGACAGGTGGTATTATCTGCACCATGCAAATGGAAGAATACCAATTGAGAAAGAACAAACTATTTGTTCTAGATTTCCCACATAATACAAAGATATTTTGGTCTTATTCATAGATCTAATGGCATTCACTACCACTAATATTCACATTACCAGAAACAAGAAAACACAGCAACTAGAAATGTAAGTCTAAGACCTTTTGAAAAATACACACACACCACATTTGATATTAATACCTTCATCCCATTTATTGGGACAAATAACTCTATCCCTATTTTTACTCATGACCCAGAGAAAGTTTAAGAAGTTCTTTAAAATAAACTGTAATCAGGGATGCCTGGGTGTCTCAGACAGTTAAGCGTCTCCCTTCAGCTCAGGTCATGATCCCAGGGTCCTGGGATTGAGTCCCGTGTCATGTCGGGCTCCCTGCTCAGTGGGGAGTCTGCTTCTCCCTCTGCCCCTACCCACTGCTTATGCTCTCTCTCACTCTCTCAACTAAATAAAATCTTTAAATTAAATAAAACTGTAATCATAAGATCATCACCATAATTCCATAGGCTTTAAAATAATTGCCATGAAGCACATCTTAACTTTTAAATGATTATCTGTCATCAATAGTTCTTTGTATCAATAAAACTCATTTGGAGAACGCCATGCAAACTAAACCACCAAAATGCTGTAAAAGCTTATTAAACTATAGCCAGTACCTCCCTCCAGGCTTCACTTAACAAGTTCTTCCAGCAAGCTGAATAAGACGCAGGGACACTGAGGATAGAAGGTCAAAAAATGGCTTCAGTTCAGTTCAGTGCAATAGACAGTCTTTGTCCATGGAAATTAGTCTCTTAAACAGTCTTTGTTCATGGAAATTAGTCTCTTAAACGGTTCGTGTATTAAAAAAAAATAAAAATATTTAAAAATTACTTTCAATTTGACTACAATAAATTCATAGAACTGAAGGTTTTTAATAATGTAAGGAATTATTTCATATTAATTAGACTGATGGTCAAACTGTGTCCTGAGTATAATTATGGTTATTAACAGTACACATTAAAACACTAAACACCCTCTGGACAAAGTTACTCAAAGCAATTAGACTGCCTTACATTTGGATATTTTAAGTTTTGCACAAAAAGACTTCCATTTGATTTCCTTATTCAATTAACAAAAACTGATCACCTATTTTTGCCTCAGGAACTATGATAAGCATGAAGGATTCAGAGACCATACTCCAGAGGCTAAACTCAAAGAGTTTTCTTGGGAGGTAAGAAAAGCAGAAGAGCTCACTTCATTTTTACAGATAAAGAATTGAGCCCCAGCAGCTGCTTTGTCCAAGATCACACAAGTTAGAAAGAAACCCAAGTTTTATATGTCATTTTATAATAATCTAGATAAGACAAAATCTGTTCAAAACATTAGAACGTTTAAGGCCAAAAAGACCTAATTTACTCCTTTTCGATTTCTTAAAATTGAGCAGAATGCTTCTTTTAAAAAGAATTTTTTATTAATTTCAATATTTAATTACTGGTAGTAAGCAATATTACTAAAACCTGACTCTATGACAGCTCATTGGGAGACTGTAAGGGAAAAAAATGCCCAATTTAAACTATTACAGAAAACATAATAATTAAAAGTTAGATAGCTAAATCATTTTCTCTTACTTGAAGCTATTCATTGTCTTCACAGGAAAGTTTATGAATTATTATCAATCTCTAAACAATAATTATATAACAATGTATTAAATATATCTAGACTGAATCCACACAGGTTATAGTGGTGAGTTACAACATCAACCAATGTAAAATTCTGGTCTGAATTCAACAGGATTTATATCAACAGGAATGTAACAATTTTACTTTACTCATTTGCTAACCTTAGATTATTTATAGATTGAATACTAGTATATCAAATTATAATGATTTCATATCAAGTTATAGATTCATTATTGAGTTACATTCTAATAGAATGTTTTCCAACATAAGCAAAAATTATACATAAAAGATCAGATAATATAGTGTTGATTCTAGATTGGAACCCTAATTCTATAAATTCTAGCTATGTTAATATTAATAATAATAATTACCTCACAGGATTCACGTGAGAAGTATCCGAGATGATGTATGTAAACTGCCTGTAGTCCCTGGTCATGTACCAAGTACTCAATAGGTGTTACCTGTTTCTATTAACACAGGCCTACTTCATCCTCTCACAAAAGAACATGTTCCCATCTCAAGAAACATTTGTTCAATGTATAAAAATCTGTATCTAGTAATAATATATAATATATATGAAATACTTCAGATTTTAGTTGCCAATTTTCATTAAGATCTCAACAGTTCTATGGTGTTTCTGAGGGAAACCAAAGCATGGAAAGATGGGGAAAGACCATGGGGACATATCTTGAGATGCTGGATGGAATTAGAGAAATCAGTATGAACTCATTATTTGACTTGGAGAGCTGTGTGTGCGTGTGTGTATATATATATATACACACACACGCACACACAAACGCACGTACACAGAGAAAAATACAAAGCCATAGAAAACACATATACATACATACTTTTCCTTGTTTATGAATGCCTAAAAGATAGACAATGATTCAAAAAAAAAAAAAAAAACCCAAGCTCTTCTTGAAAAGGTAAGTAGGAAAACATGTTTTGCATTTTTATTTGCTGCATTTTCCTATCTATTAATAGTAATCTCCCCATTCCCCATTCTGCAGACACTAGGGTGTCCACCCTTTCATCAGCAGCAGGGACGCTGGCATCTCTGCTGCAGTCTTCTCTGCTCCCAGCTCTCACAAGCATCCTGGGCATCTTCGACAACTATTCAAGCCCCAAAAGTACAACCATCGCAATGCCTTAAACTCCAAGGACCTATTCACTCACTGTCCAATCTCTGTATCCTTATTTAATTCCACAATCACATCTTACATCTAATTTGCCCATTCTTTTTCTACCACTACATTTAATCTTCAGTGTCACTAGTGCTACAGCAAAGGTTTTCCATAAAAGACCAAACAGTAAATACATTAGAATTTGCAGGCTTTAGTTTCTGTTAACAACTACTGAATTCTGTGCCCTATAAGAGCAAAAGCAGACACAAACAACATGTAAATGAACGTATGGCTATGTTCCAAATTTTTTATTTATTCATGAACACTGAAACTTCAATTATATATAATTTTCACATATTACTCTTTAAATTTTTTTTCCAAACATTTAAAAATGTAAACACCATTCTTAGTTTGCAGACTATTCAAAAACAGGCAGTGGGCCAGGCTAGGCTCATGGGCCATAATTTGCTGACACCTATCAGGATCACTTTTGCAAATACTGTTAAGTATAAAGAATTACACAAAGGTTAGTAAAATGCCCAAGAGATCTTAAAAATGTGTTCAGAAAGCCAACCTAAAAGCAACCTAGGCATGTATACTACATTTTCTAAATCATTCCTGTGAGGTACAGACCTAACTAGCATTAGGTTACAAGAGCTTTTTTGACCCTTCTTTTTTTTTAACGATTTATTTATTTGAGAGAGAGAGACTGAGAGTGGGAGAGAGCATGGGGGGGAAGGGTCACAGGGACAAGAAGACTCCCTGCTGACCAGGGAGCCCGTTGTGGGACTGGATCCTGGAACTCCAGGACCATGACTGGAGCTTAAGGCAGTCGCTTTCCAACTGAGCCACCCAGGTGCCCCAGCATATTAATTCTTTATAGTTGAAGTACTGCGGCAGTTGCAATAAAATGAATAGAATAAAATGAGTCAAAAGCAAACTATAGCTTTCCCGGGCTATCCAAAAGTAGAGTGTTCCTATGAAAACTTTCCTAAGCCAAACTGGCATAAAGCAAAAGGTATCCCCTTGCTTTCCGATGCCACTTTGGTTTAAGAAAGACCTACATTAGTATGGTAATGGCACTTTTCCTAAAAGTAAAAATCCTCTATAGATTTCTTTCAGTTAATGAAAACAGGTACTAACACAGGTCTTTTGTAAAAGCTAAATGGCACAATGCAACCTTTCAGATAGTGGAAGATACCTATATATTGATAACATGTGAAAATGTGAAATCTCATTCTAGAACTTTAAAGTTTGTTATCCATGAGACCAAAGGCATAATCCATATAGTTTTCTGTGCATATAAAACCCAAACAAAATACACCACTTTGATATTTGTGAAAAAGTCAAGAAAAATAATAAACTGTAAAGAAGAAAACCTCTAAAATTATCCAGTTCACCCTGTCATGCATGGGGCAAACTAGTTGTTCAAGGTCATACTAACAGAATTCAAGGGTCCAGAGTCTTGGTTGGGTTTCTTTCCAATACATTATAAAATAAAAAAAGTGACACTTTTCTGAGATAACATGTGCTTGTCTACTGTTTCTAAAACAACAAAACCCTCATATTGTTAAAATAACACAGGGAAGAAGTGTAGAGTCCTTACTAAAAGTGTAGACAGAGCTGCTAATTTTCAAGCCAGTGTAGTAAAAAGAAAGAAGCGTGTTCAAATATTTGGTCCAGGAACTAGAACTCCATTTTGATATTTAAATGTGAGAGAATACAGGAGGCCAACAAGAAATAGTCAAGATCAGTGACTGGAACAAAATATAGAAATAGCAATTGGCCTTTAACTCAAAAGGAGTCTACCATCATTTTAACTGGGAGAAAGGTTTAGAATGGCAAAGGGAGCAAAGCAATGAAGATAGGTTTTAAAAGCAGCAGCAATTCACTGCCCTGATTCTGCCAGAGACAAATTAAGTACAAATCAAAAATATTCTACTTGCAGAGAGTAAATGATGGTTAGCAGGGGATGGGGAGTGGGGGATAAGACTGATGGTGTTTAAGAGTACAAGCTTACAACGAGCAGTAAGTCATAGAGATCTAATGCACAATACAATAAAGACAATATTGTACTATAATTACATAGTATGACAAATATTGCTACAAAGACAATAACATATGAATGTATCAAAGTAACACATCTTACACATTAAATTTATACTGTGTCATATGTCAAATATATTCCATAAAAAAATAGAAAAAAAATTCTACTTCCTGTATCAATTCTTACTGGGTAACGATCAGCCACAGCATGAGCAGATGGTGCCAGAGACACTGCAGGAGAAAAGGGCTTTGCTTCTGGGTCTGGTGCACTGCTTGGCAGGCTCCTGCAGTGCTTAAGGGTTCTCCACCAACACACTCCTACAGGGCACAACAGCCAGCAGCTTCCCCCAGCGCCCTCCCTTGGATGGTTTGCAGAAGACAGCCTTCGGTAAAACACCTCTCTATGAACATCTTTCCCCTGGTACCCAAAAGCAGATTTCTGGCAATTCCATTAAGGAGTCACCACAGCAACTTCCTTGCTATCCAGTGAGCCACACATCTTCTCAACAAGGTCCAGATCTCAATCCTGGGTGGGGCTCTTCCTTAGGTGCTTAATCTTGGCCTTTAGGGGTAGAGGCTAATCCTTGTATCTTTTTCCATATTCTTTATTTTTTTTTAAAGATTTTATTTTGAGGGGTGCCTGGGTGGCTCAGTTGGTTAAGCATCTGCCTTCAGCTCAGGTCATGATCCTAGGGTCCTGGGATGGAGCCCCATGTCAGGCTCTCTGCTCGTCGGGTAGCCTGCTTCTCCGCCTCTCTGTCTCTCATGAATAAATAAAATCTTTAAAAAAATAAAATAAAAATAAAGATTTTATTTTGAAAGAGGGCAGGCAGGAGGAAGGGGGAGGGAGGTGGAGGGAGAGAGAGAATCTCAAGGAGACTCCATGCTGAGTGCAGAGCCCAACTCAGAAGCTTGATCTCACAATCCTGAGATCATGACCTGAGCGGAAATCAAGACTAGGATGCTTACCGGACTGAGCCACCCAGGTGCCCTATTTTCATATCCTTCAGAACTCTCGTTACTTACTAGCCAATCCTGTTAACACTTCTTTACATCAAACTTTCCCTGTTCATATTACCCTGTGGTTTCTCCTTCCTGTTTGAACTAGACTGATACAGTGCTGAAAAGCATTAAGATGACACTCAGGTCAGTGAGGGAATGAAGAGCAAGCAGACAGGCAATAAAATGAACTGTGAGTACAATAGATACTGATATGCTGCCAGCCAAAACATCCACAATCCCTTGGATTTGACTTAAACTGCCATGTCCTGAAAACACTCTTGGTTTTGGTGTTTTGTTTGGTTTTGTTTTTAACTTCTAAGTATTTGAGTGTGTTTTATCTTAGTTTCACGGCAAAATGTTGTCACCAGCTTTTCTGTGCTATGAGAGCTGTCCATCCTGATCACAGAGGAATGTTAGATAGCCAAGTGACTAAAAGTACTGAGGGCAGCAGCTGCCCATTCTGCCATCTTAAATTCCCGCTCAGGAAATCCATCACTGTCAAACTTTTAGAAAGCAAGATGGCTTAGTGGCCTCATCTACTGGGATCAGCTTAAACATGAGCTTGTTAAGTGAAGTACATGATCCTTCTGATGCCCATTTCCCCTCTATAGACTTTAATGATTATTAGCACACCTGGAAAAGGACAAAATAAAACCACTGAAAAACTCATTAAATTTCGTGCATGCATGGTAGGCAAACTAAAAATAAAAACCCACAAAGTAATAAAGGAGCAGATTAACAGTAAAGCCAAATTCTTGAAACAAATGCCGGGGATAAGTAATGGTAAAGGTTACCTTTTCTTGTTAGTGGCATTTCAAAGTAAAAGAAGAGAGCAACAAAAAATATTTCTTGGAAAAAGCAGTCCCAGAGTTGGAGAAACATAGAAGGAAAACTAAAGATATAAGCAGGCAACTAAAGAATTCAACAAATTTACTGTATCACTCATTTAGCAAAAAACAATTTTGGAAGAAATCAATAATAAATGACACTAAGCAAGCCATGCCTACTTTGCTACTGTACTACAAATGCAATACACTGGACACCAAAGAGAGATAATTGCCAGAAAGACAGCCTTATATATCTTTTTTTTTTTAAGATTATATTTATTTGACAGAGAGCATGAGAGCATGCGCACAACCGGGGGGAGCAGGAGAGGGAGAAGCAGGCTCCCAGCTAAGCATGGAGCAAGCCCAATGCGGGGCTCGATCACAGCACCCTGGGATCATGACCCAAGCTGAAGGCAGATGCTTAACCGACTGAGCCACCCAGGTGCCCCAATAGCCTTATGTTTCTATACGGTATTTGTTTTATTTTAAAGTGTGATGGGTTGGAAGGTATATGTGTTTTGGAGGAACAAAAATACTTTCAAGAATAGTAACGTGTAGCAACTTCTCTTATCCCACTACCTTATTGTAATTTCTCCAAACGTGTTTTACAGCTGGTGAGCCTAGGGTAGAAATTCATTTATGTGTATTTACAGGGAATGCACAGTGAATGCACTTTCCTACTAAAAACAAAGCATACGTACAACTTCTTCAAGTACAAGATTCTTGCCTCCCAACTGGAAAGACTCCACGTGGCAAACTGACAAGGATCCCAGCTTCTTCTCTGCCAGAAAAGCAATGTCATGGCTGTTAATATTGTCCCTGCCTTTCTCCAACATAATTGCTTCCAGGATTTTAGGACAGGTCTGTATTTCTCCTTTCCCCTACTCTGCTGATTCAAAGTCATCCTCCTCTTTAGCACAGATTTCCCAGTGCATTTAATAAGTTTCTAGATTATTTTCACAGGGAAAGGGTTCCTGCCATCACTTCGAATTATATTCAAACCCAAGAACCTTCTTGAGACCCCACCTCTCAAACTAGCTACTGTATTCAATTACTCATATTCCCTCTTTAGTGAAAATCCTATTCTGTCACTATCCTTATCAACGTCAATTAGATTACTGTAACTAACTTCACTTTGGTCTTCATACCTGCAGTTTTCCCAAATTCAGTAGCATCCTATATATCACTCTGATTCACATGCCCAATATAACACTTTTATCATTAAAGAAAAGAAGCAGCTCCAAAAATTCAGAGGTGCCTCCAGGCAGCTGCAAAACTGAGACGAAATCCCACCTGGCAGGAGTTCAAGGCCATTATCATTTAAACCCAGTAGTACTAGTTTTATCAGTTTTATAAATGTCATCTTAGTATTTTGTGGGGGAAAGGGATTGCTTAGCAATCATTTCCCTAAGGGATCAAATGGTCTCAATATACTTACCTATATTAGTTTTCTGTCATTGCCATAACAAATCACCACAAACACTAACAGCTTAAATCCATACAAGTTTACTATATTACAGTTCTAGGGGTCAGAAGTCTGACAAAGGTCTCACTGGGCTGAGATAAAGGTGTCTGCAGGGCTGCATTCCTTCCTGAAGGCTTTCACGGGATTTGTTCTCTTGCATTTTCAACTGTCCATCTACTTCTTTGGCTCATGATCCTTTCATCCATCTTGAAAAGCCAGCAACGTCAGGCTGAGTCCTCCTTACTCTGTCTCCTTCTTCCACTTTTAAGAAACTCTGTGATTACACTAGGCCTATCCGGAAAATCCAGACTAGTCTTCCTAACTTAAAAGTCAGGGGATCAGCAACCTTAATTCCCCTTTGCCCTACCAGGGAACATATTCAACAGATTCCAGGGATTAAAACATGAACATCTTTGCAGGGGGAGGGGCATTACTTGTCTACTACACTACCCAAATTTTATTTGCCTTCTATCTCCAGCAGAGTAGGGAATCAAACAAACCCAACTTAAACGTGTAATGTGCAACCCAAGTCTATCCTCACCCATCCTACTTTTCCCCCCAGATACAGGAAAGGAAATAAGAGATCACAAAGATAATCAGTGCAGAGGTATGCTCTCATCCCTTGATAGAACTTGGAATTCATTTTCTCTTATATATAATTTGTGGTCACATTCTTAAGACAGCACAAAGTCCTTTAACTGAATCGATAATAACTATACCATACACTAAGTGTAAAAGAACCTTACAAAGACCCTGAAATTCAATTTGAAATACCAACTGCAAACACTGTACCATATAAAACCATCAACCTTTTGTTCTGGTTATTATCAAGCCATGTAATCATTTTCTTTCTTACAAAATATATGCCCAGTCTTAATTACACCACTCGGAAAATTATGCCTAAATTAAACTTGAAGCTTAAAAACTGATAAGGGCTTAGTACTGCTTAAGTCTTGACCTTACTTTTAGAAATGTGGAAAGTAATTATGTGGATGCATTCTGTGTGCTTACAAAAATTCAGTTCAGCATGAGTAAGACGCTGTACATGATAGTCCACACCTTTTCTTAGCTGTTGGTACCTGCCAAGATTTATAGCAGATTCAAAACTGTCAAACTTTAATGTAGTATTATTCCAGATTGGCCTCAAGAGGGAGCAGCATCCTTTTAAAAACAGACTGCCCCGCAGGTAAATGTTTTCAGCGCATCACTAAAAATGAATGGAAAGACACACTAGCCAAAAAATAGGAAGATATTTAGGAACAGGACTTGATTTTAATAAAGCTCTACATAACAGAGGGCACTAATGGATACAGAGGGAAGCAAGACACAGAAGTCTCTCAGAATTAACTATAGGATATACCACCCTTGGGTGGTAACATTCTTGATAATCCTTTGTTTCTCTATCCGTATTTTCTAGTTTTTCTATAGTGAATTCTTACTGTTATTGTATGAAGGAAAAAAAGCAAAAACAAATAACCTTTTACTTATTATTTCTTTTTTTTTTTTTAAAGATTTATTTATTTATTTATTTGACAGAGAGAGAGACAGCCAGCGAGAGAGGGAACACAAGCAGGGGGAGTGGGAGAGGAAGAAGCAGGCTCATAGCGGAGGAGCCTGATGTGGGGCTCGATCCCAGAACGCCAGGATCACGCCCTGAGCTGAAGGCAGGCGCCTAACCGCTGTGCCACCCAGGCGCCCCTTACTTATTATTTCTATAGCAACTAGTAACATGAATGTTAAGTGACCAAAAGAGAATCATAGGTGTACAGAATCATAGGTGCAAATGATTCTAAACTACATAAATCTAAACTATATAAAGTACCATCTAAAGTATATACAGTACCACCATAAAAGGAAATGACATATCTATCAAACATATAAAAACTAATTTTTTAATGCAAATCAGAAAAATACTCAAATCGCATATTTAGGACAGAATGACTGAAAAATGACAAAGAAAACATTTGACTATTCAGTAAGCCATATGGTACCACTTAAGGGAAAAAAAAAAAAGCACAAGTTGCACAACCTTAAATGACTTGTCAGGAGTAACCTGATAAGACTGGCTACAGAACCTCAGTAGCTGCTACGCTTTACACAACAATACTCTGTATTTATAGCACCCTTGGTCTGAGAGAATCAAAAGGCATTCACTATTTACCCTGTATCCCGTCATCACCTTATTCACTTATTATTCCATTCAATTCTGACTTCCATAATTCTTACCACTTGTTACTCAAAAGGATTCCCAATGACATTCTTAAAAGGCATGAATATGTTATTTCTGTTTATATGTAAAAGTCTGAAAGGATTCACACTACACTATTAAAAAAACCATTACCCAAACCACCCATGAGGAACAGATGTAGAGGGGGAGACTTGCTGAAGAAGGAAATTTTCTTTTAATTTCATGCATTTTAGTAATTCAGATCTTATCTTTGAACATACAACAATAATACAATAAAAAAATTAATGACCACATAAAATATATTGCATTGTAGTCCATGATATTTCCTTCTGGATGACACAGGGAATTTAGTTCATCCTCTGAACAGCCGTATTAAATATATTGTTAGAGGCCACAGTCCCAGAGACCAGTTTCCAGATATCAAGGATTATTTCTCAGCACCAAACTTCTAAATACATCCACACACCTTTGTCCAGAGCAGACAACTGGTCATGGGAGCTACCTATCAGCACTGCCATCCCTGGTCTTCCAATTCAACAGCCAACTATGAATTTTAGCAAGCATTTTTGCGTGATTCTCCATTTCTGCCTTCTCTCCATTCACTTAGCTGTTAATCATTACAAGCCAAAAAAGATATCCATTTTATTCCCCACCATGAAACATCCATTTTAGCTTTCAAGCTTTATTTTCCCCTATAAGGAAAGAGCTGCTACTTTTTATTTCTCTTCCTTCAAAGTGTTGCTTCAATGGATATAATGGTAAAAAACTGAAACCATCTAAATGCCCACCAATAGAAAATACGGTTAAATTCCTATATATACAATCTATATATGTAAGCTATATATAGCAAATACATTGAGGCTGCAAAAATATTTTTTTAAAGAATGAAGTTTTTCATCTACTAACATGGACTATTAGTGATAAATCAAGTGAAAAATGCAAGTGAAAAACTGCAGTGTACCTCATCTTTACGTAAGCAGAAAGAGTACTTATTCATATTTATTTGCATATAATAAAAAAATAGTATCTTCTATATCATTCCAGAGATGAATGGCTATCTCCCAGTGGGGAAAGTAGGAGGCTGAGGAGGAGACATTTCCAGTTTATAAAACATTTTGTATGTTTAAAATTTGAACCATGTGACTATATTACCTAATTTTAAATCAATGAATTATTTTGAACTTCCTTAAAACTTTTATCTTCAGATTATTTGTGACTGCTGTTAATACTTAAAAGTTGAGAGCGGGTAGACTGACAAATTAATTACCTTGAGAATCAACCTCACTCCGTTATAATCATGCATTTTAGCATTCCAAAAGAAACCCCAAATGTCTGCCCCAACATCACCAAGATATCCTACCTTGGTGTAGGATATTTCTAACAGCAAGAATTACTGTATTTAATAAAGCAATAACCACTTATTCAGTTGCTAAAATGTAACACAATATAGGATGCAAAGACAGACATAAGAGAAATATAAAATTGTAAACTCTGCAATGGTAACCACTAACACTGATGGATTCAAATATGTCTGAAATTTCACAGGAACTCTTCAGGACACAAAGAGTTATGTGTAATTTGTGTGAGGGCATTTCAGCTAATCATATAGTTGGAGATTCTTGATATCACCAAAAGGCAGAAAATGACACTGCAGTATAAGGAAAGTTTCATTCTACCTTTCATATCCATATGAGCATAGAAGAAACTGAGGCCAAAGAATTATGGTACATTGCAATTCATTTGAAAATGTGTCTTATTCAACAACATGGACAAGAATTCAAATATCAAACCATTAGTTTTAAGAATTAGTAACATAGATCGGTGCATATAGAAAAGCAAAACAGCATTTTTTTAAATAAACAACTTACCATAATTACCTAGAAATCAATCTGAAAATAACTCATTTGATAGCCTACAACAAGACAATCTGGTTTTGTTACATACACACACAATTAAAAACTTCAGTGAAATACTGTGTCATCTAGCAACTAAAATCAAATACTACTTAAATGCCATTAAAGGAGTAGTTGACTACTGATCATTTTCATATTCATTCACGTTTATTTCCTGAGCATCCACTGGAAGATACAACAATAAGATATGGTTTCTGCTTTCAGGCATTTTATAATTCAATTACTGTTAGAGTAGTCAAAAACAAATTCAGAATAGAAAGTTATCATCAAGAGGTTAGCAACTGCACAAATAAGAGCAGACCCTACCACCATGAAAACAAAAAAGAAGGGGCTCTAGGGAAATATTGTGAATGAGCTAGTCTTTTATTTGAAGGACTTCAGGAAGCAGAGATAGGAAAGGGAGAAAATTCCAAGTGGAGATGCATAAGACACCAAGAGTTTACATTCCTTCTGTTCCAGAAAGAATGTAAACACAAGTCTGAATAAAACAAGAATTAAATTTGAGAAAGAGCACTGAGGACAAATAATGGAGTTTTGAAAGGCAACACTGAGGATCAGGGACTTCGTTCTAGAGTTATCAGGAGCCACTCAGTGGAGGCATGGTGTCAAGAACACAGACTTGGAAGACATGTTTGGGATTCAAATTCGTTCTAGAGTTATCAGGAGCCACTCAGTGGAGGCATGGTGTCAAGAACACAGACTTGGAAGACATGTTTGGGATTCAAATTCCAGCTCTTCTACCCACTAGCAACCCTCCAGGCTCATGAAGTCTCAATTTCTTCATCCGTAGAGTGGGAAACTATTTTGAGGACCAAATGAGAACAAAGCATTCAGCATAAAGGCTGACATAAGAAACTATTAGTAAGTGTTTTTTGTTCCATTTGCTCTTGTCAGGCAGAGAAAATATGATCAGGACTGACTTTAGGACAATTAATTTGATAGCAGTATGCATGATGAATGGCAAAACCCAGAGATTAGGGATGTCTTATTAATGGCAGTTGAGGCAACGGGATTAAAAGTATTTTGTTTCGGGGAAAATGGAAAAGCAGCAGGAGAACCTGATTCCTGAACCATAATGCAATAAAATGACAAAGAATTTCTGAGAAACGGGGAGAGCAACAAATCAAAGTTGACCTTTGATTTTCAGCCTAGAAGACTAAGAAAATGTTAAGATCATTAATATAAACCAAGAAAATGAGGGAAGAATTAAATTGCAGAGGAAACAGTTTAGTTCTGAATCTACGGATTCAAGATTCCAAAATGACAGTTACTTACAGAGTTTAGCAAGGAGAACAACAAAAGGCAAGTCTGAAGCTTAGGAAAGACAATGAGGCTGGTGATGAAGAACTGAAGCTTCGGCAGGGGAGAGAATGAACAGTGGAAACCATGGGTGTGCGTAGGACTAGAAAGGAGAAAATACAACTCTAAAAAGAAGTGCAAACTCAATCTAAAGTGACACTTGTATATAAGTGAGATGAGAAAATGAACAAAGCCACAACAAGGTACAAGTCTGAGGTGCTGGCTTGTGGAAGTTACAAAGAAGACAAGGTCTTGCCAGCACTTGGTGCTCATAGTAACTCAGATTATAAGCAAACATGATGATGTGACTACTGTAGGTTTTTAAGAGCCTGCAAGTTACTAAAAAGTGTTAATTATTTCGACTCAACCCCGAGCAGGACACAGCTAACACAGAATAATTATAATTAGATATTTTTCAGTATCTCAAAGCTCAAAATTTAAACTACTAAGTCATCTTGCTTGACATCCATCCACACATTTGACTCTATTAGATTATCTACTATTTGAGGAGACCCCCCCCCCTTCTACTTAAGCCAGCCAATTCTCAGGTTTTCTCCATTCTACTTTGGCTTCCCTTTCATCTCAACTAGCTTACATATATATGAATATATGTCGCCAAAAAAGACTTTCAGGCTAAACTGCAAAATAAACTTTCTATTTCTATCCATCAGATAAAAGATCTCTTACTAATTTTTGAAAATACACACACTCACTGTTGGATTCCCCACCCTTCAACAGCCGAAAACTCAATAGATCTTAACATACTCCAAAGACTTCTTTCTGGTGCCGAAACATTTCTGTACCCAAAACTGTAAAACCCACCCACATTCAATGTTAAATCCAAGAGATAATCAAGAGTAGATATGCCACTTAGATATGAATCCAAATACCATCCTTAACAATTACCAAGAATAAAAACTCAAATATTTTCCTATATGTAGGTTTCTTCTCAAATATACATTACAACTGATACTTTATTAACTTCAGCATTTGCCCTATTTCTTTAAAATACACAGCCATCACATATGCTGGCAAACCAAAACAGATTAATATACCATAATATTAGGAATTATACTTTATTAAATTGTTATGGTGTATTTTTTTAAGAGACTACAAAATACTAAAAATGAAATAAACACACTTTAATCTCTTTAGGGCCCTCTTTGTATTCTTTTATTACATTAGTTTACTAAAGCGCAACTGGGTTCATAAAAATGTTAAATGAGATTATCCATCCAAGTTTGTAAGGAATAAAAGTGCCTGTAAGAGCTCCAATTCACTATAATATCCAAATTTACCATGGCATCAAATAGAGTGACTAACACAATCCCTCTTCTTCTTGGTTAATGGCACCAGCTCAAGAAATATTTTAATAATACAGCACAGAAACCTCATCTAAAACAATACCACAGTTTCATACTATTTATCCTTTAGGCTATTTTTCAATGCATGATTATATTCAGGTCTCTATTTTGTAAGGAATACCTCCAAGCCAAAAGAGGGAAAAACTCCAAGATCAACAATTTTATAAGACAGTTTTCATTAATGAAAGGCAGCATGGCAGAGCAGAAAACACAGGTTCTTG
This sequence comes from Ursus maritimus, assembly GCF_017311325.1. Taxonomy (NCBI): domain Eukaryota; kingdom Metazoa; phylum Chordata; class Mammalia; order Carnivora; family Ursidae; genus Ursus; species Ursus maritimus. The sequence goes on from NW_024427107.1 coordinate 4,881,472, forward strand.
GCTTAAGCCTGAGTCTAATGCAGTCACCACCACTAAAAAGGTGATGAGATCTTGAGCACTTGAATTAATCTCTCAGAGTCTCTGTTTATTAATCCTTAGATTGGGGAGAATGCTACCTATGTTGTTAGAGATAAACAAGAAAAAGAATATTACTACTGACAACTACAACTAAAATGCCATAGATATCGTGGTTCCTTTTAAACATTGCTCCCCAAATAATTACACAATTGGACCTAAGATTTCAGGCTATATATATACATATATATGCTTAGAACCAGACTTCTTTATGATTATCTCACTCGGTTCTATATTTTCTCTGGAAGCTAGCAAGAAGATGAACACACAGTACATTTTTAATAAATACATGCCAGTGATTATATCAACAAAGCCTCCAGCTCTTCTGCCCACAAAAATACAAAATATAATAGGGATTTCCTAGCTTTCTGTCTTATTTAATAGTAAGCAGTGCAATATCACCCTTTCACTTACAGCTTACTCCCTATGGTCTACTATCAAAATATTTAGCTCCTGGCTGTTTTGAAGTTTTGGTTTTTAGCCTGTCTAAAATACGAACTTCTAGGCCACTGGCTTTCTACCTTTTACCTTATCTTCAGACATGAGCAGGTTCATGTTTAAGGAATTGAATTTGTTTTCAACCGACCATACAGAATTTAAATTTACCTTGAAAAATGCACTTACCAAAAAAACAAAAAGAAACTACTTTAGTAACCTGCTTCATGAAGTCATCCAAGCCTCCTGTAAACTACCATAAGCTCTGTGTAAACATATTACTTAACTTGCCTAATATTTAAGTATCCCAATCTGGCTTTAGACAATCTGAAAGTTTTGCCACATTATGTTTCAAAATAATAGCTTGTAGCCCTTTTTAAAAGCTATTTAATAAAAGATTATAGAAAAACTGGAGACAATGTTCAGCAATAAAAAAACACATGGTTTATGTAGCTTTTAAAAAGAATTAAGTATTAATAAAATGGAAGAATATCTGTGAGTATCCCTGGCCAATGAAAAGTATATACTATATATGATCCCAATTTTGTTTTTAAAACATACTTACACGCATAGAAAACTCCTGAATGGCTAAATACCACACTTGTAGACAGTTACCCTGGGTACTAAGAGTGGAAAAATGGGGGGCGGAGGTAAGGAGCAGACGTCTTCATTGTTTAGCTGCTTAATTTTTTTCTTAAAGAGCACGTAGTACTTTTGTAATTAAAAAAATAACTAGGAGAAAATAACATTGGTAAAAGTATACTTTCTCCTCCGTACCCAAATTCTTCTACTGTGTAACTTTAAAAACATAGTTACGATTTCTCAGTTTTAAAAAAGAAGACATACAAAAACACAGTACTGGAAGTTAAAAAAGAAAAATCTTGGATTTGCAAAATTACTCCCGCTGGTTCTACTCTTGGGTCCTCTCTATGCCAGTGTTTGAAATACCCTAAGGACGGGTACCATACTTAAACAGTAGTAAACGCTCAAACAAAAAAACAGAAAGTAAGAAAATGTTAGCTCCTGCTCTAGCCTCGTAAATCCCTTCCCAGCCTCAACCCTCAAGGCTTCCCCGAGCCTACGTAGGCTGGATTCTCTTCCTTCAAAATCAAAACAACAACAGAAAGTCACGGGGTGGAACTGAAAAGGCCCGAAGGGGCCCGTGGGTGTCTTCGGACCGCAGCGTCGGGGGTCCTGGTCCCCGAACCCAGGTCAGAGACCAAGGACCGTCCGCCCCAACCTCCCATACGCTTCGACCCCTCCAGACTTCCTCGACCGCCCTGGACTCCCGGCCCCTTCGACCCTTCCGACCCCGGCCCCCAACCTCCTTCGAAACCCTCAGCCTCTCTCGACTCCCCAGCTACCAACCCTCTCGACCCCCCGCCTGACCCCGGCACGCTCCCCAACCCCCCCGCCCGACCCGCAAGACCCCGAGTCCACAGGCAGCGGCGTTACCTGCGGCGAGGCTGTCCGTCTGGCCCGCCGCAGCGACGCGCAGGGTCAGGCACTAGGACTCGGCGGGCTCCGCGGCAGCCCGCCGCCCCCACCGCCACAACAACACTGCCGCCAGCACCGCCGCCGCCGCAGCCTGGAGGAGGGGCGGGGCCCGGACCGGCTGCTGGGGAAGCCCGACACTCGCGGCCTCCGGAGTCGGCGGGAACCTGGGCATGCGCAGACAGCAGCGGGCGCAAAGACCGCTCTGGGAGGACGCCGGAGTCAACAAGGCTTGGGGGACGCCCCCATCGGCTCCGCCCCCACAGGAATCGCTCCGCCCCGACGCCCAAGCAACGCGAGGTCTTGAAGAGACCTGGGGACTGACCTTGTTGGGAGAGATCCCGCGAGAACAGAGCCTCAATCTCCCAGCCCCCTTCCCGGCGTTAGGACACTCAGGGACTATTGAATAGCTGCTGAGAGGCGGTCGCCGGTATCAGAGCTGGGATTGGGGGTGGAGGCTTCACCCGAGGAAGCTGTTCTATTCCGCGGTGTTTCGGAACAGGGCATCTAGGTGTCGGAGCATCTTCGAGGGTGCTTCCCCGCGGGGTAACTATACAGAAAATTTTGTGGAAAGTGCTCCCCGATTTAACTGAAGAGCCAACGATTTTTCGCCAGATCGTGCCACTGTAAAGTGTCCGCTCAGCATCAGGAAGTTTCCCCAGCTCCCGGTGTTAACGCGTCCGCCGTTTGGGCCCTCGCGTTTCCCTGCGTTCTCGGCCTGGCTCGGGAGTTGATCCTGTTCCCATAACTAACATGCGTGCAATACTCAACAAATTGAGTACCTAGAACCGGTGAAGATGTGTGCCAAGCAAGTTTCTCGTGGCTTGCCTACCCATCCCATAGCCCATTACCAGAAAGGGTTTTGAGGGAGAGGGATTAGCAGCTTGAGAAAGGGAAAGGAGACCAGGGTCTGGAGAGCTGAGAAAATGTTGTCCCACGAACCCAGGCAGTAAACACGCTAGCCACAGTTTTCAGTGGGATTTAGTATGCCTAAATGCAGTATGTCTTCTCGTAAGTACAGTAATTTTTGTGCCAGTGTTCTACTTTCTTACTCAAATCTTTCAGTGTATGTGCCACTCCCGCCCACTAGCAGGTTTGCATTGTTTGAATTTTAGTCGGTTTTGATTTTCAGAAGTGTTAGTGGTTGTAGGCTACCTACCTTTAAAGGTACCTGTGGTAAATTAGAATTAAAACATCTTTGATGCCCAGATTACTGTTTCCCACCATAGCTGATTGTGTGCAAGAGTGGTTAAATAATATATTCTTAAAAGAACAGTCAAGGTCAAAGCTGACATTGCGAAGTAAGAGTTTTGCAAATGAGGAAAGTTGCTGCTAAGGGTGGTCTGCCAGCAATCCAACAACTTTGTGTTATTTTAATGAACTTTGTTTTATTTAATATGAATGCAAATACAGTGGACATTTTGCTCCTAACTGCAAAATCTCTATTCACTTGCCTTCTGGGTTAGAGCCCTTGGTCACAGATTGTTTGGCCCTTGGCCTGGTGCCAGGGCACTTCTCTAACTGTGGTGGGATCATATAACAGTCTTACAGGGTTAGCTTTCTGCTATTCCAAGCAGAAATTTTAGCACATGAAAATACCTGACTGTAAGCAAATTAAGTAGGAATGATTAAGTTAGGAAAATAGTTAAAATCTTTAAACAACAGCTATGAATTTTGCCCAGTTTTTCCTCCACATTAGTATTTATTTTCTCCATTCTGCTGTAGGAATTTTTCAGTTAGACCTTTTTTCTCTTCTTCCTCTACTACATTAAAGTTGAACACAGCTTGTTTTTAATAAGACTACTAGTAAGTACTTTGTTAGTAAACAGGACTAACTGCTATTCTTGTGGGTGAGTAGTTGAACAGCAAATAAGCCAGTAACGTATCTTTCTGTGGTACACACGTCTCATGGTGATGCCCCATCTCCATGATTCAGACCATTTCTGATTATCCCTCGTTTAGTACATTTCATATGTAATTTACTTCTGGTGAGTATGTGTCTTCCTACTAATTTATAATCCACAACGTCTGGACACATGCCCACTGTGTTCACTATTACTTTCCAGTGCCTAGTACAAAATCTGCTTCAATGTTGGTACTTTGCATTTGTTGAATGGGTAAATTTTGGTTTACTGTTGCAGCAAGTCTGGTCCTTGCAACAGAAAAGTAACACTTGGCTATAATAACTTAATTCTCCATACCAGGTTGTTTAAATTTTAATGTGAAGTGGAAAATAATGAAAGTGAATACTTGTGAATACAGAGTACTGGGTAGGCAGGAGCCTTGTATTGTCAGAAATGCTCTGTTACTTGAATGCATAAGACATTCAACAAGTGCTTATTAAATTAAATCAAACTCAGCGTACAAACTACTGTCACCATCCTGGGAGTTCACATTTCCCACAGGCATGGCAGAGTTGCAGTGTGTTTCGTAAGCCTCAAAATTTGAGGTCTTCCTGTGTTGCCCAGATTAACAAATCATCTAGTTATTTGCAAACACCTGTGTTGCATAATAGGCCATCGTTTTGGTTTATAGTGCCAAGTGTGGCCTGTGAGGCCTGAAAAAATTTCCTTATATCTTTCATTTGACCTGCAGTGTCTGGGGAAAACCCAGGACTAAATCCTGCTAAATATGGAACTGTTTTGTTTTACAATTTTATTTCCTCGTACTATTTTCAGTACAGTTACAAGTCCATCATCTCCTGCCCCCCCCAAAAAAACAATAAAAACAAATATTTGCTCTCTAAAGAAGTTTAGTTTCACAGTGCTTCTTTTTCTCTGTTTGAAAAACAAAACGTATCGACATTTCCTTACTGATTTTAAGAAACATAAATGTAGTTTGTTGGGAAAAGGATAATGTTTTCTAAAGTAGAACTAGAATTTGAAAATGAAGGAGGAATCTTAAGATCCTACATTCCAGAGAAGTAATATCTATGTAGTTTACAAATTGAGGAAATAGCAGTCTTTGAGCTGACAGATGAAAACAAATTTCTAACTTCCAACCTTTGTCTATAGCCATTAGCACTTTTTTCTAATTACAAGATCTCTCCCTGGTATTGTATTCTGTTTTTGTGGAATTCCACTTACGATTACTTCACATATTGAGCAACATTATAGTCAAAATTAAGGATCAAGAGCTCTATGACAGCATTAAATTAGCTATTCTCTAGAGAAAAATGAAAAAGACTTTGTTTAAACCAGTGGTTCTCAAAATGTGGTCTGGGATCAGAGGTATAAAATCATAAGAGAACTTACTAGAGGTGCAAATTCATGGCCCTACCCCAATTTAACAAATCCTCTGGATGATTTTGATAAACGCTAAAATTTGAGAACCATTGGTTCAAACCACAAAATGTACATTCTTAGTACATTACTTTTTCTAAAATATGTATAATTCTTATATTACGAAATTAGGTAAAAAAAATAGGCTTCTTTGGTGAAAGGAGTACTCCATTTCTGGTATTTCCAATGTCTGTATTATCCCCTTCTAAGGATTTTACTCAATGCTCATGGACCCACCCCAATATTTTTTCCTTTATGAGCCTTTCTCAATCCTTCAAGCCACAATAGGATGTTTTGTTGCTATCATTGTTCACATGTAAAGATGGTATTTACGATTGCAAATGTGACTGAAAAGACAACCCAAGCAATCCTTTCCATACTGGAAAGTTGCCCAGAATTGTGCACCCCTGCTGCCTTAGTGGGCCTTAATATTAATAACTGTTTATTTTCTTTACTTTCCCCTCAGGAACTACCTAGCCAGAATGCCAAGTTGAATAGTAGACTCCAATATTTTCCCAGCCTTTCCAAGCTATTCTATATTTTCTGAAATTTCTAAATGTGTTTTAAAAAGCTGCAATAAAGCTTATATAAAGTTATAATGAGACTCTTAAAAAAAAAGTGGACTATCAAAGAATATAACTCTTAGGAGACCAAAACAAAAAATGTAAATACACATGCCTTGTCATGTCCTACCACCTCCCTCCACCAAAAATATTCAAAGCAAAATACTGAAAAGCAGAAAAGTTGCTTTTAGCATCTCAGATTCACTAAACATTAAAATACTAAAAATAAAACTATACTTTCCCAGTCATTTGATCCTATTCTTCAAGTGGATACTTGAGGAATTCCTGCCCTATTTAATATTAAAAATGAAACCTGTTTGTTCAGACTACATCCAATTAGAAATGAGTTTTAATTACTCTCTAGTACTTACAAACCATAATATAGGTGCATGTTACATTATTTTTATGTAGAGATCTTTTATCTAATAATACATAAAAATATCAAAGACATTTAAGTAATTGACTGGTTTAGGCCTCATTTCAGGATTTACTAAATTGACTTATGATGGACAATGGATTCCTGCATCAACTCTTTTTTTCTGTTGGCTGGGGAGAAGTCATTATACTTCAAGAGCTGTACAGATAGCTCTTTTGATCACCTACGCTGAGATATCTTAAGGTTACTTATATTGCATTTGCCAAACTCTATATATTAATGTAATATTAAATTGGCCAAATGGTACCTAAAGTGATGTATAATATCCGTTCTATTACTAAGTAATTTGATACTCAGTGAATAAAAGAAAGAAAGGCAAGTACCAGTCTTATTAAAGAAAAAATTTCTTATATATAAAATGATTTGAGAGACTGAGTTATCTAACATGCTGTATTTATGTTTCGATGTCATAAGTCTAAGTTGAATTAGATAATTTATTGCTATATACATTTAAACATATGAAGTAACTATATGAAATAACTATTTGGAAGTAATAACATAAGTACCTTTTTTTTTCAATTTATTTAAACTAAAAAACAATTCACCCATTTCTTTCACCCCCCACGCACCACCTCTGGCTATCACCAATATACTCTCTATATCTATAAACTTGTTTTCTTTTAACTTATTTATCTTTTTTTAGATTCCACATATAAGAGATCACACAGTATTTGTCTTTCTCTGTCTTATTTCACATAGTGTAATACCCGTGAGTTCCATCCATGTTGTCACAAATGGGAAGATTTCCATCTTTTTAAAGGCTGAATACTATTCCATTGTATACATATAACACTGTTACTTCATTCATCCATCAGTGGACACTTAGGTAGTTTCCATATCTTGGCTATTTTAAGTAATGCTGCAATGAACATGGGAGTGCATATATCCAGTTAGTGTTCTCACTTTCTTTGACTAAATACCCAGAAGTGGAATTGCTAAATCATATGGTACTTCTATTTTTAATTTTCTTAGGAACTTCCATATTGTTTTCCACAGTGGTGGCTTCACCAATTACATTCCCATCAACACTGCAGAGTGTTCCCTTTCCCTTTTCTTCACATCCTCGCCAACACTTACTATTTCTAGTCTTTTTTATAACAGCCATTCTAACAGGTGTGAGGTGATATCGGATTGTGATTTTGATTTGCATTTCCCTGATGATTAGTGATGTGGAGTATCTTTTCATGCATCTTTTGGCTATCTTTATGTCTTTGGGAAAATGTCTATTCAAATCTTCTGTCCATCGTTTAATTGAATTGTTTGGGGTTTTTTTCACTATTGAGTCATATGAATTTTTAAAATATATTTTGGATATTATATTAGCCCCTTATCAGATATATGATTTGCAGATACTGTCTTTCATTCAGTAAGTTGCCTTTTCATTTTGCTGATGGTTTCCTTTGCTTTACAGAAGCTTTCTAATTTGATATAGTCCCACTAGTTTATTTTTCCTTTTGATCTCAGATTCAAATATCACTGCTAAGACCTCTGTCAAGAAGGTTACCACCTATTTTTCTTTCTAGAGTTTTTATGGTTTCAGGTCTTATGTACAAGTCTTAAAATCATTTAAGTTCAATTTGTGTATGATGGAAGATAATAGTCCAGTTTTATCTTTTCTATGTGGCTGTCCAATTTTGCCAACGCCATTTATTGAAGATACTGTCCTTTCCCCAACGTATATTCTTTCTTTTTTTGTCATAAATTCACTGACCATGTATGGGTAAGTTTATTTCAGGGCTTGCTATTCTGTTCTATTCATCTGTGTATCAGTTTTTATGCTAATACCATACTGTTTTAATTATTATAGCTTTTTAATATAGTTTGAAGTCTGAGAGTGTGATGCCTCCAGTTTTGTTCTTTATCAAATTTGCCTTGGCTATTTGGGATCTTTTCTGGTTCTACACAAATTTTCAGATTGTTTGTTCTATTTCTATGAAAAATGCTATTGGAATTTTGATAGAAGTTGCATTGAATTCATATATTGCTTTGGGTAACTTGGGCATTTTAACAATATTCTTTGAATCCACAAGCATGGAATATCTTTCCATTTATTTGTATCTTTTTCAATTTATTTCATTAATGTCATATAGTTTTCAATATACAGATCTTTTGCCTCCTTGGTTAAATTTTTTCCTAGGTATTTTATTCTTCTTGATGCAATTATAAATGGATTTTTTTCTTAATTTCCCTTTTTGATAGTTCATTATCTGAATAGTTCATTAACAGAGTTTGGTGTTATACACTTTGTATCTTGCAACTGGACTGAATTAATTTATCCTAATATTTTTTGATGGAGTCCTTAGCATTTTCTGTAAATAATATGTCATTTGCAAATAGTGACAGCTTTTTTTCTTCCTTTCCATTTTGAGCACCTTTTATTTCTTTTTCTTGACTAATTGCTCTGACTAGGACTTCCAATACTGTGCTGAATAAAGCAGCAATAGTAAACATCCCTGTTTTGTTCCTGAACTTAGAGGAAAAGCTCTCAACTTTTCATTATTGAGTATGGTATTACTTGTGGGCTTGTCATAAATGGTGTTTATTATGTTCAGGTACATTCCCTTATACCTGCTTTGTTGAGAGTTTTTATCATAAATGGGCATTGACTTTGTCAAATGCTTTTTCTGCATCTATTCAGATGATCATGTGATTTTTTTTTATCCTTCATTTTGTTAATGTGGTATATCACATTGACTGATTTGTAGATGTTTAACCATCCTTGCATCCCTGGAATATATCCACTTGATCATGGTGTATGATTCTTTTAACATATTGTTGGATTCAATTTGCTAATATTTTGTAGATTTTGTATCTGTGTTCATTAGGAATATTGGCCTGTAATTTTCTTTTGTTAAGGTATCCTTGTCTGATTTTGTATCAGAGTAATGCTGGCCTTGTAAAAAGTGTTTGGAAGAGTTCCCTCCTCAACCATTTTCCGGAAGAGTTTGAGAAGGATGGGTATTCTTTTTGAAGGTTTGGTAGAATTCACCAATAAAGCTTTTGTTTGTTGGGAGGAACGGATACAATCTCCTTACTAGCAATTGATCTGTTCAAATTTTCTATTTCATCATGATTCAGTCTTGCTAGGTATATGTTTCCAGAAATGTATCCATTTCTTCTAGGTTGTTCAGTTTGTGAGCATGTAATTATTTATTATAGTCTCTTATACTTTGCGTATCTGTGATATCAGTTGTAATATCTTCTCTTTTATTTCTGATTTTATTTTATTTGAGTCTTTTCTCTTTTTTCCTTGGTGAGCTTAGCCAAATGTTTGTCAATTTTGTTTACTTTTACAAAGAACCAGCTCTTAGTTTCATTGATCTTTTCTATTATTTGTTTAGTCTTTATTCATTTATTTTTGCTCTTTGTTATTTCCTTACTTCTTACTAATTTGGGGCTTTTGTTCTTTTTGTTGTTGATAATTAGGACACGTAGGTTGTTTATTTGAGGTTTTTCTTGTTTTTTGAGGTAAGCATTTATTGCTATGAACTCCCTTCTAGAACTGCTTTTGCTATATTCTATAAATTTTGGTATGTTACATTTCCATTGTCATTTGTCTCCAGGTATTTTTTTATTTATGCTTTGACACATTGGTTGTTTGGTAGCATGTTGTTTTAATCTGCACATATTTGTGAATTTTCCTGTTTTCTTTAGGTAATTAATTTTTAGTCTCATATCATTGTGGTTAGAAAAGGTATTTGATATTATTTGAATCCTCTTAAACTTATTAAGACCTGTTTTTTGGCCTAACATATGATCTATCTTGGAAAATGTTCCATGTGTGCTTGAGAAGAATGCGTATTTTGTTGCTTTTGGATGGGACAAAAGAACTTTTATTGCTTCATCTTGAACAATTGAAATAATTGTATATTGAGTATATAGTTATCTTGCCTATTTTTTCTCTAGCCCTGGAATTTGTCTTCCCTGAACGTATCAGATTTTGCCTCTCTCTGTAATAGCTTTAAAGTACAAGTTAAAACATTTCTTTATGATGAAATTTACATTGCTTCTTGAAAACAGGATGTTTTCTGGAACTCGAATATGAATATGTGGTTTTCTTTTTCATTAGAATGACAATTTAAGGAGGGGATTGCCCTAATTCGCTAACTATATAAGTATATATGTTAGGTTACTAAAATAGTAGATATAATAAGGATGTTATTTTATTGACAGACAGCATTTAAGATACTCTATATCCATGAAAACTTTTAACCTCTTCTTCTTTTTCCAAGTTTTTATTATCTCTTTTCTCAGGGGTATCCAGCACTAGTGAACAAAAAAAGTAGATTATTCAATTTTCAGAGATCATTAATATTTAAGAAAAGAGAAATGTAATTCTCATCTTGGATCTGGATTCAGATCCATTTTTAGGTTGTTGTTTGTTTGTTTGTTTGTTTTTTAATACCAAGGCTTATTCCAGAGAGCTGCGTATAAACAAACCTCTAGTAGAAACTTGAAGAGTAATGGCATATAACTTTCAAATTTGGTAAGGTCAGTTTTTTACTGAGGAATTGAAGAGAAATACTGGAAGTATATTCATTTCTATATTTCCTATTCCTTGGTACCATGAGAATTATAATCTATAAACAAAGTACTACATTTCTCCTAAGAAGGAGGATGACAGGGAAAGGAGGAGGGAAAAGAAGGGAGGAGAGAAAGAAAATTAAAAACTGTTACTACCTCCCATTTTCTGTTTTTTTTTTAAATTGTTTTATTTATTTGAGACAGTGAGCAAGCAAGAGACAGAGCATAAGAGAGGCAGAGGGAGATGGAGAAGCAGACTCCCTGCTGAGCAGGGAGCTGGCTGCGGGACTCAATCCGAGGACCCTGGGATCATGACCTGAGCGGAAGGACCCTGGGATCATGACCTGAGCGGAAGGCAGACGCTTAACCAACTGAGCCACCCAGGTGCCCCCTTCCATTCTTTATTTAATAAAGTTCATAATAGGTCAAATTAGTTGATCTTTCTTATCCTTTTGTGTTGCCTTTTCCATATTATCTTGTTTTTAACTTCTTTTACAGTTGTGTTCATATTTAATTTATTGACAGACCATTCCAAATAGATTGTGAGAAGGTTAATAGAGGCCCAGGGCCTAGCACAATGTCCTGTTCATGATCAGTGCTTCACAAAAAAATGTATTGAGTAGAATTTCCATAATATATAAATTTCTGGGGGAGGGAAGACAAACTCATTCATTCCACAAGTATTTATTAGAATATAAGATATGCTGGGCATGGGAGATATAGCAGGTAGTATATCAGCAAAGTCCCTTGCCTTCTTGAGCATGTATTTTAATACAGCTATATGTAAAACAAGATGAAATTATGGAATACTATTATAAAAATTTTTAGAACTGAACATTACCTTAGAAGCCATTTGGTGAACTCCTCATGTTTTGCAGATGTATTGAATATTACCTTGGCAATTATACTAGACTTACATGAATAGGATATTGGAAATTTTTCCAATAAGAGGAAATATAAAAATTATCAACAAAAGAAATTTTCTTTTAGGAAAATAAACATTTCTAATTTATTGTGTCTAGTAAATAGTGACTTTAACTTTAAAACTATTACAGTTTTTAAACTACATAGATGCTTTCCCTTCATTAAAAATTCTGATAATAAACTAAATGCATCAAAACTACAGATACAAATATTTTTAAATTTATATTTAACTAAATTTTCAATTTTTGAAGAATGTGTTAAAAAATCAACAAACTTTCTGGGAAACTATGAAGGTGCTGAAGATATACAGCAATATGTGACATAATTTCTTTCTTAATAAACTTGTACTAAAATAGTACAAGGAAGAAAATGACCCATTACATAATAAAAAGAGTACAAATAAGATGCTCTTGCATCATAGAAGTGTTCCATGGCAGAAGTCAAATTTGAATCAAGATCTAAAATTTAGATAGAATTTTTGCATTACAAAGATGATGAGAGCAGTCATTTTTAGGACAGGGAATAACATAAAGAGTAATGCTGAGGAGTGCCTGGGTGGCTAAGTCAAGCATCTGCCTTTGTCTCAGGTCATGATCCCAGAGTCCTGGGATTGAGCCCCTGCAACAGTCTCCTTGCTCTCGGGAAGTCTGCTTCTCCCTCTCCCTCAGCCCCTCCCCCTGCTTGTTCTTGCTCCCTCTCAAAAATTAATAAAATCTTTAAAAAAAAAAGAGTGTAACATTGAAATAGAAAATTCATGGTGCATTTTCAAAGAGTGGAGATAAAACTCACTTAGCTAGAATATAAAGTGCAAAAGGGATAATAGGAGCCAAGTGTAGGAAAGTAGATTAAGACTTTGGTAGATTTTGGTAGTCATTAGATCTTATGCAGCAGGCAATGGGGAGCCATATTCATTTTTATTTATGTGCAATTGATTCTAGTGCCATATATCAGAGCTAAAAATCATACTATACATAGCTGTTGCTATTAGGTCAAACCATTTGAGAGTTTGCCTTTGTGATTCATAGCACATATGAAATTACTGTGTGTGTGTCTGTGTGTGTGTGTGTGTGTGTGTGTGTGTGTGTGGTGTGTGTAAGCTATGGCATTAGAATTCTGAAATGAAGATTAAGATAAATTACTTGGCCAGAAGCCTGACTTACTTGATCAGATACTGAACCACAGTAATGAGTCCAGGCACTAAAGTGATAACTAGTATTTATAGATTCTTTCTGCTCTAAATAGGTTGATAATGTTGAACACAGTAATTATGAGGAATTGGCTAGAACCAATTGGTCTTCAAATAGAGTATTTTTAAAAATCCCACTAAATGGAATAGTTTGCTAAAAATAATATTAAAAATAGGGGTTGTGACAACAAATCCATTATTAGGACAGAACAAAATCTTTTCAATGGAAAATCCTAAAGCCATCCCTTATTCTAAATAATCAACACCATTCCTTTTAGATGCTGAATAAATGCTGGATAAATCAGAATGTGCTTTAAATTCAGTGTCCTTTCAGGGAGACATTTAAAGAGTCTGATCAACACCAAACATTCTGGAAAAGTGTTCAGTGTTGCCCAATTGGAAGGTCATGGCTAAATGATAAAGGCAGTCCAAAAAGCACAAATGGTTGGATCCCACTGCTTCCACTGCTTCTGCTGCCAGGACTGGCTATAAATCAGTGTGTAACATGAGCAGAGTGTGTCACAGTTTCAGGAAACAGTGCCCTCATGCCGCCTGAGGCTGTGTGGGTATCCCTTTTTAGTCTCATCCATACTTTGCCCATCTGTATTGTCCTATGACCCAACCTTTTCTCTACTTCTCTACAGTATGTCCTATTTGACTCAGCTAGAACCATGTTGGAAAGACCATATGATAAAGGAATTCATACCAAGATGCTTCATATATAAAATCAGCTTGATTTCTCTCCAGGAATGTTTTTATTTAAACTCTTAAAATCTAAATTATTACAAAGAAATTAAATAATAATATTCTAACAATGATAGAGAATTTTTGGCCTTGGTGGTAAGCTACTGCTAGATTGTTATAGTTAAGAGGACTTTTTGTTTTCTTAGCTTCCTTCAATTTCTAATTAAAAGACTGAAAGATGAAATATGTATCTCTGAACTAATTGTTTATATTTTTGTTCTATAATTTTTCCCTTTTCTTAATCTGTTTTAGCAGGTAGCCAAGTTGTATGGTTCTATGCCTTGTTGAAGAGGTAAATTTATTGACAGGGCAGAAACCAGACTTGCTTACACAAAAATAACCCTCCAAGCCCTCCGCAGAAGGGGAATGAAAGTGATGACCCTGGATCTAAGGAACAGCAAAACAAAACAAAACAAAACAAAACAAAAACCTGTTTACCAAGCGATTCCCCAAGCAGGAGGCAAAACCTCAGAGAAAGTAGATGCACAGTATATACAGAGAGGCTAGATTTTTAGACTTGGAGTTTCCAGTTTTACCACATTTATCTCATGCTCCAAAGGTAGGATTCAATCAGTAGAACCTCCAGAACTGAAGGGTCCACACCAGCTGGGACAGTGGGCACTTTGGCAGTAACCACTATAAACTGATGGCTCATGGCCAGCAAATACTCCTCAATGATTTGACCATCTATAAGAACCCAGAGTCCTGGAGGTAAGAGACCTCAAACCATAATTCAAATTAAAAATTTCTCATCAGTTTCATAGATTATCAAAATTAATTTGAGTAGAAAAAAGTTTGACTATATTGTTTTATGATCTAAAACTTGTACAATCTCCTATGATTTTAACTATGTTCCAGTATGCCACTAGAGAATATTCTTGGAGATCTCTGGCAGTCCGTTGTTCTCAGTACCTTTGCTTTTACTTACTACATATTTAAGGTGACCATACATCCTGTTTGCTCAGGGCAGTCCCGGTCTATGACTATTGTCCTGTTGTAATTATTAATAATGTATCCTTTTACTCTCAAAGGTGTCCAGGTTTGAATGAGGATGGCTTCCTGATATATAACTGATTCAACTGTATCAGTCTCAATAGGCCGGATTATGCATTTCTAACAAACAACACAAAATTGCAGTGGCATAGCACAACAAAAGTTTATCAGGTGACATTTCGGCAGCTGTTCTCCATGGAGAGGGTCAGTATTCCAGACACCACCATATTAACAAGTGCTGTCCACACTTGTTATAATATGAACAGAGAGCTCTTGGATTGTCTTATGCCAGCAAATAAGTAATCTACCCTGGAAGTAACACACATTTCTGCCCAGAGCTCACTGGCCAGAACTTTTCATAGGGCTCAGTCTATCTGTAAGGGGGTGGGTAATTTTCCCATTTCCACAAAGAAAAGACCAAAATATGAGTATGAAAAGTCTCACTGTTAGATATTCAAACAAAAAGACAAGTGCCAAGGGACCTATTTATTATTGGTATTATGAAGTTGAAAAATATACTGCCACTACCTTCATGCTTAGTCATAATCTTAATAACAGTGACTCTCCGAGGGCCCTAGTCCCAGTTCTTAAAGATAAGAGAGTTTAAGATTTTGTTTGTCACTAAACAAGAGAATCAACAGTAGACAAGAAAACAATATCCCAAATATGAACAGATCCTTTTAGTCTGATAGCAGTAACAATAAAAAATAAGTCATAAAACAGAAATACACACTCTATGAATATATTTGTATTGCATAGCTCCCTAACTTAAATAGTAGTCTGGGATAAAAACCATAAGCTAATTCATATATATGCATTAATGGTCTACTAGCATATTTGTTGTGAAAATTAACCATTTGTTGTGACTGTTGAGAGAAATTTTATGTTTCAGTAGAAAAGTGTATCACACCATTTTGGATTACTGGATTCTAGTCCTGTTCATTATCTTTGAGATTATTTTGAAATAATTATAGATTCACAGGAAATTATAAATTATAAGATGCTTCCTATACTTTTCTGTGCTGCTGTTCTTGGTTTTTGTGTTCCAGTGGGTTGCTGTGGTTTCTTAAGTGTACTCTGGAACTTTCCCAAAGCTATTTTCTTCCATGGGTAGTGGTTGTTCAGCCATTGTTTTGTTGGGGAGGCAATGGGGATGGGACCTCATAATCTACCATCTTGCTGACAAAGCTTCTGTATATATAACTCTACATAATTTTATTACGTGTGTAGATTCCTGTAACCACCAGTGCAATCAAGACATAAAACTGTTCTATGATCACAAAGATCTCCCATCTTCTACCGCCTTTGTAATCACACCCACCCTCTTGCCATCAGCCCTAACTTCTAACAACCACTAATCTGTTTTTCATGTCTGGTTTTGTCATATAAAGAAAATTAACAGAAATGGAATCACACAATATATAACATTTGTGATTGGCATTATTCAGTCAAGATAATATCTTTGATATTTACCCAAATTGTTGCATGTATCAATAGTTTGTCCCTTCTTATTTCTGAGTAGTATTCCGTGGTATAAATGTACCACAATTAATTGAACCATTCACCTATTGAGGGACACTTTAGTTGTTTCTTGGAGCTATTAAAAATAAAACTGCTTTGAACAATTGTGTACAGGTTTTTCTGCAAACATAAGCTTTCATTTCTTTGGGATAAATAACCAGAAGTGCAAAATTACTAGGTCATATGGTTAAAGTATATGTTTAGTTTTTTTAAGAGTCTGCCGAACTATTTTCCACAGTGGTTGTACCATTTTACATTCTCACAAGCCATATGCCAGAGAACTAGATTCTCCACATCCTCACCAGTCTTCCATATTGTTGCTATTTTTTTTTATTTTAGCTGTTCTAATAATAGTGACCTTGAACATCTTTTCATGTGCTAGCTTGCCATTAGTATGCTCTCTTTACTGAAATGTCTCTTTATATCTTTTTCTCATTTCTAGTGGAATTTTTTGAATTCTAATTTCTAAAATTGAATTTTAATGTCATGTTTGAGAGTTCTTAACATATTCTAAGTATGAGTCCTTTGTCAAAATTATGGTTTGCAAATATTTTTCCCAGTCTGTCACTTGTCTTTTCATCTTTTAACAGGGTGCTTTGCAGAGCAAAAGTTTTTAATTTTGACACAGTCCACTATATCAGTTTTGTCTATGATAAATTGGTATTTTAGGATCATGCCTAAGAACTACTCACCAAACTCTGGATATCAGAGTTTTTCTCTTACGTTGTCTTCTAAAAGTTTTATAGTTTTGTATTTCAAATCTATCATTCATTTCAAGTTAATGTTTTATATTAGGTATGAATTTTAGGCTGAGTTTTATTCTTTTCCTATAATATTCAATTTTTCCAGCACCATTTATTAAAAAGATTATCCTTTCTCCATTAAATTTCTTTTGCACCTTTGTCAAAAAACAGTTGGTAGTATATATATATATGTTTTTCTATCCTTTTCATTGATTTATGAGTTCATCCCTCTGCCAAAGCCACATAGTCTTTTATGATTCTAGCTATATACTAAGTTTTGAAAACAGAGTGATTATACCCACTTTGTTCTTCAGAATTCTTTTAGCTGTTCTCATCCTCTTGCCTTTCCATATAAATATTAAAATAATCATGTCCACATCTACAAAAACATATTTCTGGGATTTGGGTAGGAATTATGTTAAATCTGTATCTCAGAATTTGGAGAGAATTGACATACTGTGTTGAGTTTTTCCATTCATAGATATAGACTATCTCTCAGTAGTGTTTTTTGGTTTTCAGCATACAAATCCTGTACATATTTTGTTAAATATACAACTAAGTATTTATTTCACTTTTTTGAGCAATTGTAAATGGTATTGAATTTTACATTTTGGTCTCTAAATACTCATTGCTAGTATATAAAATACAATTGATGTCTGTATGTTGTCATTTTATCTTGTGACCTTGCTGAACTCACTGATTAGTTATAGAACTTTTGTGTATTTGTGAGTAGATTTCTTGGGATTCTTATGTAGACTATCATCCATCCACAAACAGGGTCAGTGTATTTCTTCCCTTCCAAGTTGTATGCCTTTATTTCCTTTCTTGTCTTCTTGTGCTTCCTAAACTTCCAATAGTACTAAGTTGATTGTCAGTGGTTAGAATACATATACTTCCTTTTTCCTGATCTTAGGGGAAAAGAATTTAGGTTTTCATCATTAAGCAAAATGTTATTTGTACATATTTTGTAGATGTTTATCAAATTGAAGATGTTCCTCCTCTATTCTACTTTACTGAGAGTTTTTGCCATGAATGGATGTTGAATTTTGTCAAAGGCTTTTTCTGATTCTGTTGATACAATCATGTGGTTTTTCTTCTTTAGCCTTATAACAGGGTGGATTACATTGATCAAGTTTCAAATATTGAATCAGCATTGCATCTTGGGAAAACACCATTTAGTTGTGGTGTATAATTCTTTTTATATATTGCTGAATTCTATTTGTTAATATTTTGTTAGGCATTTTTGCATCTATATCCATGGGAGATATTAATCTGTAGTTTTCTTTTTTTGCTGTTTTGTGTTGTTTTGATATCAGCATAATGAGTTAGAATGTACTTCTCCTTCTGATTTCTGGAAGAGATGGAATTTTCATTAAACCAAAGTTTAGTAGAATTCTTTGGTCAAACCGTCTGAGCCTAGGGATTTCTTTCTCAGGGTTTTTATAGTTAAAAATTCACTTTATCTAGTAATTACAGGCTATTCACATTGCCTATTTTATATTGGGTGAGTTGTGGTAATTTCAATTAAGTTGTCAAACTTATGTGTGCAGAGTTTTCTTTGTATGCCTTTATTACCATTCTGACGAATGCAGGATATGTTGTGATATCCTGTGTTTCGTTCCTGATACTAGTAATTTGTACTTTCTCTCTTTTGTTTCTTTTTTGGTCTTTCTAGAGGTCTGTCAGTATTAAAATCTTTACCCAAAAAATCTTTGGTTTTACTGATTTTCTCTATTGTTTTTTGCCTTCAATTTGATGCATTTCTGTTCTTATCTATAGTACTGCCTTCTGCTTACTTCAATATCAGTTCATTCTTCCTCTAGTAGTTAGAGATGAGAGCTTAGAGTATTTGGGACTTTCCTCTGATATATGCATTTTAGTGCTATAAATTTTGTTCTTAGTGCTGTTTTAGCTGTGTCCCGCAAATTTTGGTATGTTTTTATTTTCATTCAGTTTAATGTGTTTTTTTTAAATTGTCCTTCAGATTTTCTTCTTAATCTATAGGCTATGTAGAAGTATATTGTTTGATTTCTAAATTTCAAAATTTTTCTGTTATCTTTTTGTAATCCATTTCTGGTTTGATTCCATTATATTCAAAGAACATGCTCTGTATGACTTCTTTTAAACTTGCATAATCTATCCTGGAGTGAGATTCCTGTCAATCTGTGGGCTTATGAAACTAGAAAGCAAGAAATATAATGGTGGGACAGGTATAGAATACCAGTTACTGACATTCCCATTCCAAATAAGAGGAAATGGAAGATGGAAAGTACTCACTGCCTGGGAGCAATTTAGTAATCCAACTGGGCAAATTCCATTAGGTTTTAGGGCCTGGAAATAATCACCTGTGCTCACTGATTCACCTTGATTTGTCAGCTTTGCCTTCTGGGCTTCTGGCTCCACCCCTGGAGTTATCTTCCTTTTTTCATAAAAGGAAGCAGTTATCTGCAACTGAGTAGTTCCATCAACCTCTCTCCTGTCTGAAGGATTGTGGGAGTCTGACAGCCTGGGCAGCCTTTCTTCATTTTGTTCTGTCTTTGTCCATTTCAGTTCAGCCTTTCTGCCAAGATCCTTGTGGGTCTCTCATGTATGTCTCAGCTTCACTGCATTAAGCAAGAGGCTCCTCCACAAATCATTCCTAGGTAATCCCATATCTATTCCTGGTTTTTGCTTAGATGGAGATCCATGAATCAAATTCCTGCTCTTCAGAGAGCACCCTGTGTCACTGAATACTCCAACCTTTCTATCCTGAGGCACTATGGAAAGGTTATTCATACTCTTGGCTTTCTCTCAAGAGTATGCTTTCCTGACAGTGACTCTCTTAATTTTAGCATCTTTGGCCGTCTAGATAGGATGAAAATTTCTTTTTTTTTTTAATTTTTTTTTATTATATTATATTAGTCACCATACAGTACATCCCTGGTTTCCGATGTAAAGCTCGATGCTTCATTAGTTGCGTATAACACCCAGTGCACCATGCAATACGTGCCCTCCTTACTACCCATCACCAGTCTATCCCATTCCCCCATCCCCCTCCCCTCTGAAGCCCTCAGTTTGTTTCTCAGAGTCCATAGTCTTTCACGCTTCATTCCCCCTTCTGATTACCCTCCCTTTCTTTATCCCTTTCTTCCCCTACCGATCTTCCTAGTTCTTATGTTCCATAGATGAGAGAAATCATATGATAATTGTCTTTTTGTTCCAGTTCTTTGAAAAATGTCCTCGGTATTTTGATCGGGATAGCATTGAAAGTGTAGATTGCTCTGGGTAGCATGGACATTTTAACTATGTTAATTCTTCCGATCCATAAGCGTGGAATATTTTTCCATCTTTTTGTGTTTTCCTCAATGTCTTTCAAGAGTGATTTGTAGTTGCTAGAATATAGATCCTTTACGTCTCCGGTTAAGTTAATTCCAAGGTAACGTATGGTTTTTGGTGCTATTGTAAATGGGATGGATTCCCTAATTTCTCTTTCTTCAGTCTCATTATTCGTGTATAGAAATGCAATGATTTCTGAGCATTGATTCCTGAATCGCCAAGGAACTGTTGAAAAGGAAAAACAAAGCTGGGGGCATCACAATGCCAGATTTCGAGCTGTACTACAAAGCTGTGATCACAAAGACAGCATGGTACTGGCACACAAACAGACACATAGATCAATGGAACAGAATAGAGAACCCAGAAATGGACCCTCAGCTCTTTGGGCAACTAATCTTTGATAAAGCAGGGAAAAACATCCAGAGGATGAAAATTTCTTAAATCATCAAGCCCTAATTCCTTTTTGCTTAACACTTCTTACTTCAATTTATCTCTTTCCTCTCACATTTTATTTGCAAGCAGCAAGAAAGAACCAGGCTTCACCTTCAATACTCTGCTTGAAAATCTCAGCTAAATATTGACAAATTCTCTCTCCTTTGACCAAACTTTAGTCAGGTTCCTCTGAGTCCTCTTTTGACTAGACCTTGCCCTTGAGCTCTGTCCTTGGCCTATTTAGTTTTAGCAAGAATCCTGCTGGGTCAGTTTAGTGAAAATCCCCACCCTTGATAATCTAATCGAATTCATTATCCACAACCTTTGTTAACCTGTCTTTAGTAAAAATCCTGTCATGTTGGTTTAACCAGAATCCCCCTACCCTGATGTTTCCTCTTAGTAATGTTCCATCCGCTGACCCCAACCCTGTTCCTCAGCCATAAATCTCCACATGTCCTTGTAACAGCTCAATCTCTTGTTTAGCTCAATCTCTGACCACCCCTTCCCCATCTTTAGTGACAGCCTTACTCTCTTTAGCAAGTATCATGAAACATACTTTTCTTTAACATTGTTTAAGCCTATCATTTATAAGTTTGCTTTCCATATAAAAATAGGAAACAATTCACCTAAGCCACTATGTAATTTATGCCAGCTATGCTACTATATAACAAGGATCCCTTTTCCTCCAATTCCCAGTAGCATTTTTCTCATTTCCTTCCAACCCTCCATGTCTTTGTTTCTATTAACAGTTTGCCGATGATAATTTTTCTCTGAACCCTGCCCTTCACTTCATTCTGAGTCCTTACTAGCAGAGCCATTAACATCTGTATTTCAACTAATTTATTATTTCAACAACTGTTCAAGACAATCTAAGCTTTTTCTATCATTCTCCTTAAAATTCTTCTAGCCTTGGGACACCTGGGTGGCTCAGTCAGTTGGGCATCAGACTCCTGATCTCAGGGTCGTGAGTTTAAGCCCCACATTGGGCTCCACGCTGGGTGTGGAGCCTACTTTAAAAAAAAAAAAATCCGGGGCGCCTGGGTGGCACAGCAGTTAAGCGTCTGCCTTCGGCTCAGGGCGTGATCCCGGCGTTGTGGGATCGAGCCCCACATCAGGCTCCTCCACTATGAGCCTGCTTCTTCCTCTCCCATTCCCCTTGCTTGTGTTCCCTCTCTCGCTGGCTATCTCTATCTCTGTTGAGTAAATAAATAAAAAATCTTTTCAAAAAGTTTTTTAATAAATAAATAAATAAATAAAATCCTTCCAACCTCTACACTTTACCCAGTTCTAAAGCAACTTCCACATTTTTAGGTATCGTTTTACAGCAGCACCCCACTCTCTGTACCAAAATCTATATTAGTTTCCTGTTGATGCTGTAAAAAATTACCACAATCTCAGTGGCTTAAAACAACACAAATTTGTTATCTTCTAGTTCTGGAAGTCAGAATTCTGAAAATGAGGCTCATTGGACTAAAATCAAGGTGTCTGCAGGATATTCACTCTGGAGGCTCTATGGGAGAGTCCCTTCCTTGCCTTTTCTAGCTTCCAGAGGCTGCCTGAATTCCTTGGCAGGAAAGCAGTTGTTTTCTAAAAGTTCTCTGCATTGCTAGGCTGTCTCTTTCCTCATCTTTTGACTAGAGCATGCTTAGCCTGGGATTTTTTTTTGTTGTTGTTGTTGGCACTCATTTATGATTCTAGGTTGCCAGTTTCTCCAGCACCCAGTCTTGGAGGATGAGGTAAAAACAAAACCCGGGAACTCACTGCTGGGTCGTTCCTTAGGTCCAAGGCCCCTATCCTGTTTGGCTTCTTCTATCCAACTTTGAATCTTCTTATGTTTTCTTATGTTATGCCCATGGATTTTTAGTTGTACTTAGCCCAAGTATGGGGGGAAAAAACCCTTCTCTCATCTTTTGAGACCATACTGTATCTTTTTAGGCTCTTCAAAGGCCCACCACATACGGCCAATGTGTCAAGTACTTGAGAATCCTTTTTTCTCTGGTCTCTTTTCTGTGATGCCCTTTGGAGGCAGCCTCCTATAATTGGGGCTATACTTCCTAGAATTATGTGCACCTCAGAGTCAATCTTCCTCCTTTCTTCCCTCTCTGCCAATTCTTGTTCTGTTGGTTTCTGGGATTCAGAGCCAGTAGTTGTAGAAACTACTGTAGGACTACTAAGACTGAAGACTAGATGTTTCCTCAAAGTAGAGGGCTCAGTATGAAGTAAGGGACTTAGAAACCCTCAGCTTCAGAGTCACAAGGTAAGCACTGGGGGAAGGAATAAGTTTCACTTTGCTTTGGTGACAAAACATTTATTGCTTATGATGGTACTTCCATCTATGCTTCAGCTGTTGTTTTGGGAAATTCCTTCCAAGTTATTGTGAAGTATGCTGCCAATCTTATTTTTGGTGTTGACTTGTTGTCTTTTTGTGAATCTCCTAAGTATTGGAGAGATTATGTTGTGGAAAGCCAATCAGCACATTATAAATAGGACTTCCAGATGAGTAGTTCTAACTGCCCCTTGCCTGGTTCTACCCACATGTCTTATGAACACATTACCTTGAGCTCAGTACATCCTAAATTAAAGCAAACCTGGGATCCAGCATTTCTTCTTACCTCCATCTCCTTGAGCTTTCTTTCAGTTAATGAAAACACTAATTACTCAGTTACCCAAGTCAGAAAACTAAAGGTCAAAACTCTATCCTTGTGCTCCACCTCCACATGTGTTTTATTTCTTGGATCCTGTCAATCTTCACTGGCTTTGCCTGCGTTAGGCCTGTCAGTCTCAGTCCCCTCAAACTCACTGATTCCAGTCTAAGCCATGAACATTGGATGTCTTTCCATTTATTTAGGTTTTCTTCAATTTCATTTTCATTTCAGTTATTGTATATTTCAGCTCCAGAATTTCTATTTGGTTATTTATACATCATTTTCCTGGCTACACTGGATTTTTGAGCATAATTAAGACAGTTGTTTTGAAGTCATTATTTAGTAAGTCCAAATCTATATTCCTCAGGCACAGTTTCTGTTACTTTCTTCTGTGAAGGGCCACGCTTTCCTGTTTCTTTGCATGCTTCATTCTTTGCATGTTGAAAACTAGACATTTTAAACAATATGATGTAGTAAATCTGGAAATCAAAATTTTCCCTTAGCATTTGTTTTTGTTGTGTGCCTTGGGATGTTTTTTGTTTAGAGACCCTTTTTTTTTTTTTTAAGATTTTATTTATTTATTTGAGAGAGAGAGAGAGAGATCACGAGTGGGGGGGAGGATAGAGAGAGAAGCAGACTCCCTGCTGAGCAGAGAACCCGATGCACCACTCAGTCCCAGGACCCTGGGATCATGACCTGAGCCAAAGGCAGACATTTAACTGATTGATCCACCCAGTGCCCTTTAGTGACCCTTCTAAACTATTTTTGTGAAGTGTGTGTTCTTTGTCGTGTGTGGTCTCTGAAGCCTCTGTTCCTTTAGTTTGTATTCAGATAGTGTTTTGAGAGTAATTTCCTTGAACACTAGCAACCAGGGGGGAAAAAAAGACAAAGAAGAACAAGAAGGAGGAAGAGAAGAAATAAAAAAGTCAAATGTGCGCGCGCGCGCAATCTCTCCCAGTCTTTGCAGTGTACTATCAGTACTTAGCCAGGTCATTGTGCTCGTTCTGCTTGCACTGGTCCCAGAAATCAGCCAAAAGCAAAAGCTTAAGACCTTCTTGATTCTTCTGTGAATATGTATCCTGTCTTGGGCATGTGCATGGCCTTCTCATTTCCATAGTGTAGATAGGTGCTTTTGTATACCCTCATTTCCTAAAGAAGCTCTCTCCCTCGCTTTCTTTCTAAGATTTTGTCACTCTGTCATATACCTCAACTATAAGCTTTTGTCCCAGGAGACTACAGGTTGCTAGTTCATCTTAGAATGATTTAAGGTATGCCTGCTGCTTTTCCAACCTGAGCTCTAAGGTGAAACAAAAACAAGTGCTTCCTGTTTGTCCTTCAGTTAGCCCCAGACAAGTTAAAACACTCAGACACAATTTCTTGCAAGTAAGTTCTGCTCTGCTCCTTCCGGAGTCGGAGACCAGAGTCCCACCTTGGGAATGTGGGTGGCCATCTTCACGACCACCGCTGAGCTGGGGAAGGGATGTGGCAATGGCTAGTAAAAATGCCACGAAACTTTTCTACTATTTTTCAGTTGTCCTTCATTCAGCATTTAGTTGTGGCTGTTTTCCAGAGCTCTGGCAAAGGTGGTTCTGTGATAGTTTCCCTTTGAATTTTTTTTATTTTTTAATGCTTCTGTGGAGGGATGAGTGCTTATAGTTGCTTACTTCCTCATTTTCACTGACCACTTACTATTTTTTAAAGTATTTTTTATTATTTTTGAAAAGGTGATTCTCATGAGCAGCCCAGATAAGAACCGCTATAGCCACAGTCTTCCTCTCCACAGTCATCTGTCACCACAGTCTCTCCAGTTCTTTCAGACTGTTTGTAGCTGCAGCCTGCTAGTGGATTCATTACATCTTTGAGCTTGCCACTCAAAGTGCACTACCATTTCTGACTTTTCTGGGGAGAGACACACCAGCTCTCCATCACTTTCATGATTGTCTACTTGTTTTCTTTCCTAAGTGAATTGAATCTTAGATGGCAAGCATTTCCTCTTCTTCACCTTTTATACTTCAATGTCAGGCACATCGTAGAGGGTCAAGAAATGTTATGTGAACCACAAACTGGGCTTACTGAGTCTTGCTAAAAATGTGTATATTGATTAAAAATATTTTCTGTATCTTGATCTAAAGAAAAACACTGGCAATTTTCTCCTTCTCCCTTTCCATCTCCTTCTCCTTCCTTTGTCATTTTCTTTCTCAGTCAACACCAGCCCCAGCAAGGGATAATCAAAGACTATAAGTGAAAAATAACTGTGGTAGGTCAAATAGTCCTTAGTCCCTGGATCTCAGCAGTTCAATAACTGGAGATCCTAGCTCATTTCAAATACACGCCTTCGCTTGGCAATGCCCCAGGATGGATGCCTGTGATGCCCACCTACTGCAGCCCTAGTGCTGCTCTGTTCTGGCATCTCTTCACCTTAACTGCTGTTCCTCTTGCTCTTACAGAGTAGAGATGTGCCACTTCTCCCGGTAACTGTGAGCATGGTGCAAAGTGCTGTGTTTCTCACTTCACTACTGATCCAGGGGTTCTGGTAGCTATCAATTCAGGTATGTAGTAGCGATGGATCCAAGCATTAACTCTAGCTCCTACACCTACATTTAAAAAAATTTGTTGATTTAAGACGTCCCATTATATCTCAAACAGAGGGGCCTTGTCACCCCAGATTGTATAGAATTTAGTGTTTAAAATACTCTAAAAGACTAAGTCTTTTGACATTTATATTCACAAAAGCCTCTTGTGTTAAAAATGCTGATTGTCACCATCCTCCCCTCTCTTAGATTCAGAGTCAGTGGTTCTGGGTGGAGCTCAAGGATTTTAATGTGTGACACAAGCCCCAGGTGATTCTGATGCAGGCTATCCTTGTGCAGCATACTGATGATCTGTGCCACAAGGGGTATTCTAAACATTAGAACAGTGTGCGCTTAGAATTCACTGCCAGGTCCGCTAATCCAAATACTTATTTATAATGATCCCTAGAAACGTTTTTTAAAAAATCTCCATGTTCAAACTGTATCAAAGTGACATGTCATGGTTAATGAAAACCAAATCTTCCTGTGGAACTTAAGACAAAGCCAATAGTCCCTTTACCCATCCTTCCTTACCTCTGACCCACTCTCCCCATGGGACACCACCCCTAATCATTCCCTTTTAAGTTCTTCTAGTGCTCATTTCATTATTCTAAAATTACACATGAACTGCTGTTTATTGATTATCATCTAATTTAGGCTTTATCATCCTCTTCCAATAATGGATGTGGAAATTGTTCCCTTACTTCACTATTGCTGCTCTCTTAATCCTATGAAATTATTACTTCTATGGTATCTTCTCATCTTTGGAAACATGTATGTAAGCCTGTGTTTCCTGCTCTATCAATCATAAACAGTCTCTTGATTCTCCACTTTGTAAGAGAATGGCATTCACTTCCCAACTTTCTCTTCTTCCTTCCCAACTTCCGATCTCTGTGAGCTATCAAGGTCATATCATTTTTACTATTTGTAATAAAAGTATAGTTATAATTAAATTAGAAGGGTTGTTCAACCTGGGACTTGATAAATATGGACTATAAAAACGATGTAATGGAATGACTACTACAAAATGAGAATTGTGTAATTTACAGTTCAAGTATGCATAATTTTATGCAACAAATTATGCAGAACATATATTAGTGTTCTTAAATTGGTATTTTCAAATTAGCTTTCAGTATTTCTTCACTTAGAACTAGTACAAAATTTAGCCAGCTGGGTTTATCTATTGCAGATTTTTCTTCTCTTGTTGTGTGGGCCCAGTTTTTGCATCATGCTCTTCTGCACCAAATCCCTGCCACTTCCTTGTACCTGAACCTCAAGTGGTCACTTAAGTCATTCTTGGTTTCTGCACCTCTTATTGCTTCAGATTTAAATTTCTCTTAATGAATTCCATTTGATCTCTAAGAATATCTAATGCTTTCCCAGTAGGGTGGGTAAAATACATGATTCTGGTTTTATATCATCCAGAAAGCCTTCTTTTTCTAATTATGTGTATATGCTCTCCTGAATCTTACTAATCACAGTTCTTATAGATATATAACAGAACTCATGCTATGCAGTTTACGTTTTACTGTCTCTCATTCAGTGTCTCTTATTTCTCATCTGAAAAGTCAATTCCTCAGAGAGGTTTTCCCTCTTGTCCCAGCCCCAGTTCCTGTGTTCTGTAGCCCAGGCCCCTGTTCTATTTTATTTGTAGCATTCATCCCCATGAGAAGTTGTGCCATTTATGCATTTGTGAGTCTTGCCCTACTAGAATGGGAACCCCCCCCCCCCAGATGGATCCTGAGAGCCACAGCAGTGCCCAGTGCAGACGGCTTCCTGAAGATTGCTACAAATCTTCAATGCAACAACATCTATTCTTTGAGAACCACTGCTTTACACTATGCTCTCTCTCAAAAGTACTGTAACATCTCTGTGTTCTGCTTGGATTGTATTGATAAGATGAACTTATACCAGGCTTTCTATGGATGGGAAAGGGGGCAGGTGTCACCTCCAGATTGAGTCTGAGGTATAACAAAAAATATCCACTGAGGCAGTAGCTCTCAAACTACTGTGCTTAAGAATCACATGGAGAGGGATGCCTGGGTGGCTCAGTCAGTTAAGTGGCTGAGTCTCGGGTCCAGCTCCTTGATCAGCATGGAGCCTGCTTCTCCCTCTGCCTGTTTCTGCCTGCCACTCACCCTGCTTGTGCTCTCTTTCTGACAAATAAATAAAAAAAATCTTAACAACAACAACAAAAAAAGAATCACATGGAGAACTTCTTAAAACTCCAATTGGTGGGTTCTCTTCCCAGAGATTCTGACTTAGTAGATATGAATGGGGCACATGAATTTACATTTCTAACGAGCTCTCAGGATCATAGTGTGAAAACAGTGTTCTAAGACAGATCCATATGTCCTTCCTGATTAGTGCCAATACATCTCTGGCTGCAAGAACTGGGAGGTTTTGGGGGGTTTTTTTTATACTATTTAACACTTTGACATAATTTCCTCCAAAGGGAGCATGGCACATTGTATTCTCTTCTCTCAACTTATATGAAACAAGTGTACCCAGGTCAAGAGATATTTGAGTAACAAGGTCCACCTTGTCCATATCAAATCCACCTTCCCCTTTGTCTCAGAATGGAGCCTGGACGTGTCATCTTTCTCCTATCTGAGGACAAGCACTTGCCCACCTGGGGCACATGGCAAACTATTTGAGGTGGTCTCCGTATCATCTTGTAAGAGTCGTAACCCAGTTCTAAGCATGCTTGGTGAGTTAACCTCTGAGATCAAAGCCCTTTTCAGTATGAATCCTGTAAGGATCTCATTCTGTACGAATTCCTGGTTGCTCACTTTGTCCTGTGAAGACGCCAGGATAAATGCAGATTAGGAGTTGACTTTGGGACCCTAATTAAACTGGTAAGGCATGAGTAGAGAAGAAGTATTTCCCTTTTTGTACTTAAGTGAATAGGGTGAAATAGTTTCTTTTTTTCATACAACTATAAATTTAGAATTGAGCTACAGCCTTATAAACCTTGTTAACATAGGACGATAGATATAACCTGTACTATTATCTACTTTTTGCAGAGAACTCAGAGTAAGAAGTGTAAAATATGCATCAAGTATTGTCATATTCTAAAAGTAACACTAGAACACTTCTGCAAGGAAGTTATAAGGTTGTGAAATAAGTTCTCCTGACCTTAACCCATTGCCCATCTCAGGTAGTGTGAAGGATGGTGAAGAATTCTGAGTGGGATTGCAGGGCCAATACACTTTTAGGTGAAGAGCTGGGGAGCTGTGGTCTCCCAAAACTTGGAGAAATAACAAAACTGCTGCTAGACTAATTTGTCAACATATGGATGAGGAGTCAGTGACAGAGTTTGAGTGTCAGCTCAGCTTCATACAGCCATGTGAGCTGTATCTCCGTGACTCTCTTTCCTTATCTGTAAAATGGAAATAATAGAGTACCCACTTCTCAAGATAGTTACAAGGGTTTAATGATAATAATTGTCAGGAACAATGTCTGACACATGGTAGTGATATATGTTAGAATATAACTAATTCTTAAGTGCCAGGGTTTGGTGGTTTGTTTGTTTGTTTGTTTTTAAGATTTTATTTGAAAGAGAGAGAGAGCATGAGAGGGGGAAGGGTCAGAGGGAGAAGCAGAGTTTCTGCTGAGCCAGGAGCCTGATGCAGGACTCGATCCTGGGGTTTGATCCTGGGATCCCAGGATCATGACCTGAGCTGAAGGCAGTCACTTAACCAACTGAGCCACCCAGGTGCCCCAGGAATTGTTTTCATCTCTGGGGATGTAGCAGTGAATTATGGCCCACAGATGTTTATGATTCTGACAGTTATCAACCATGATTTAGAGGCCATCATTTAAACATCTCTGATTGTAAGATGTTTCATCTTTAAAAACCTTTCCAATTCCAAAATTGTATTAAAAAGGGAACTATTACTTAAATCAACAAAGTACCTGTCAATACAATGTTGATCATTTTCCTACTGTGATAGTTAATTTTATGTGTCAACTTGGCCAGGTAGGCCATTGTACCTAGATATTTGGTCAAACACCAGTCTTGATGTTGCTGTGAAGGTATATTTTATATGGGATTAATATTTAAATCAGCAGATTTTTAGTAAAGCAGATTATCTTCCATAATGTGGGTAGGCCTTATCCAATTAGTTGAAGGTCTTAGGAGAAAAAAAAAAAAAAGATTGAGGCCCTCTGAGAAAGCGGGAACTGTGCTCCAGACTGCCTTTGGATTTGTACTGCAACATGAGTTCTGTCCGTGTCTCCAGTCTGACAGCCCACCCTGTAGAGTTTGGGCTAACTAGCCACCACAATCACTTGAGCCAATTCCTTAAAATAAATTTCTCTGTCTCTCTCTCTCTTCCAATAGATAGATAGATGATAGATAGATAATGTTTATAGATAGGTTATATAAAGTTATATATATATATATATATATATATATTTTTTTTTTTTTTTTTACTTGTTCTGTAGTTTCTGGAGAATCCTGACTAATATACTATGTTTTATCATTTGGGGATCATAAACAAGATATTATTTAAATGTAATCTATATTAGCTGATATGAGAAGCTGTAGTGACTCATCCTTTTTAATTGCTCAAGTCATTAATGAGGGCGGTGAGTGTATAATATAATCAACTTTTAGTAGATGTTGATTCCTTTGTACACGTCAGGATCCTCTGCTTTCCTACTAAATTTGAATATTGCAAAGAGTTAAAAGAAAAAGTCCCACACAAGTTTAATTTTCAGATAAATTCTTCTATATCCATGCAGAATGGAAAAACATCACAAGTTTAGCTGCTTGAAGCTGCAACCTTCTCAGAGGGACTTTCACGTGAGCTGTGTCCTGTCCTCCCTTTGCCGGCTTGAAGTCCAGTTCTCACTCCTGCAGAATGATTTAAAGAAATATTTAAGACCATGGTTATATTTTACTATTATACAGATGAACTGTAGCTTCTGTAGGTGACCACATTGCAACATATTTCCTCTTTTATTAAAAATTAACTTCTTTCCTTTCCTGATGTTTGCCTGTCATTGGGGTTGCAGAGGGGACTAACAGCCTCCTTGAATGCAGCTTGTTCAGACTGTGGAGAAGGTGACAGTGCACCTATGTATTCTGCGCTCCCACCCCCAGAGATTCAGAGTGGCAAGGTCTCAAGCAGCACCCAGTGTTTTAGGGGCTTATCTAAATGTAAAGAGAGATCTCTTTTCCTCTCTTATGTCCCAAATTTATATCAGAGCTTCAAGGGATTTTTTCAGAATTTTTCGGTAGTCTTTATTTTCCACACCAAATAACACTTTGAGTAGAGAATTTTTCAAGTAGTCTTTTTTTTTTTCAGTAATCTTTTTATTTTCCACACCAAATAACACTTTGAGATAATAAATTTTTGGCACCAATTTCTCCATCTTCTACTTATGCAGAACTGTTTGTTCTGTTTCGGGTTTTGGTGATGTATTTCAGAGTTCTGAGAGCTTGAGACACAATGCTGCCAGAAGAGGTGACCAGAAAAATGTTCATTCATAATATGTCATGGGGATAACAATAATATCTACCCGATGGGCTTATCTAGAGGTTTGTGTAAGTCAGTACTACTGTAAAGTATTCAGGACGTTGCCTAGCACATCATGAGTGCCATGTATCAGTTTGTTAAGAAAATCCATGGTCAAACTGTGAAGGCTATATGGTGCAGTCCTCTCTTACACCATTAATAGCATTAAATTGCAACTCTAACTTTCTTAGTTGAGGGCACTGAGGGAAGAAGTGTATCTGCTTTGTAACAAAAATATAACAAAGTTTCAAGCACACAGAAGCTCTAGAGCAAGATGTAAAGATCAAAGAACATCTCATGTTTTTGTTCTCTTTCTGTTTTGAAATGTATCTCATGAGACCAAAATAGCAGGAGCACATGTTCTTTAAGGCAGTTTATCAAGGCCAGATATGCAGAGGTAACCGAAAGGTGGTCACACGGCAGAGGAGCCCAAGCTCTGGGGTTCAGGAGTGTTCAAGTGTTTCCTGGAACATTTGGGAAATGGATTTTTTTAAAGATATTTATTTATTCATTTATTTATTTATTTGAGAGGGAGAGCACGAGCGGGGCAGGGGAGGGCAGAGGGAGAAGCAGACTCCCCGCTGAGCAGGGAACTGGACCCGGGGCTCCATCCCAAGGTCATGACCTGAACCAAGATCATGACCTGAGCTGAAGGCAGACGCATAACCAACTAAGCTACCCTGGTGCCCCTGGAAATGGTGTTTTTGGTACACATCTCAGTTAATTCTGATGCAGGTGGTTTGAGGATCACCCTTGGAGAAACACAGGTCAAGTCCTTTATTAAATTTCAGTCAAATTCATAACTTAAAATATATTGTAATTGAGTTGAATAAGCTACCTGAGGTTTCTCATTCTTTATCATTTTAAATGGAATAAAAATAAAAGACCTAGTAACAATTATTCTGGATTCTTACATGCAAAATGTATGTTCTTTGAATAGGAACAGGTTCCTTTATTTAACATTTCTGACTTAACCCTTAATCTCACATTAGAGTCCTCAATTCTTTTTCTATTTTATAAACTACTAAGAAGCAATTGAGTGGTTCAAGCAATCCAAGTGCATGTATTCTAAAAGATAATGTTATTTGTCTGGGTGTGAGCATGGGTGTCTATGCAACGACTAAAGTTTTGTACGTTGGGATTTTGTTCAGTGCTCTTGCAGTGTACCACAAAACAAAGTCCAACAATATTTTAACCAGTTATATCAAAAATTTTTAAAAATTGATGAAAGATCATGCTATTAAAATAACTATTCTTATAGCCATAGGGTTTATTAAAGTACATGAAAGTGTTTTATTTCTTTGAGTTAATAAATGTGGAAGTGTTTGTGGATGAATTTCATCTGTGGCTCAATATATATAACTCTATTCTTATGTATTAGAAAATGGCTCATGTTAATTTTTAAAAAAAGCCATAAATAAATGTCACATCTCATAGAAATCATGGTTTTCCCAAAGATGAAAATTACAGGAAATAGGACCATTGAATTCTAGGAAGTTAGTGTCTCTACCAAGGACAATGGTCTTTCAAATTTCGACATTCCTTTGAAGTCATGCCTTTTCAGATAAGCATGTGGGACAGTAGGTAGTTATATACAATGATTTTTGGTTATGTCAATGGTATTATGAAAGCTCTGACCTTTTCAGAATGCTCAAATTTACCATGTTCGACCCCAGAACCCTACTTTGGTCTTAGTTGAAAATAAGGAATTAATGAAAAAACAACGTTTGTTTTCCTGAAGTGTTCTTTTTTTCTTAAAAAAAAAAAAAAAGAATGCCATTTAGTTTTTTTATTATTATTATTTATTTATTTATTTATTTATTTATTTGAGACAGAGAGAGAGTGAGCACAGGAGGGGGGTGGTGCTGAGGCAGAGAGAGAAACAGACCCCCCAATGAGCAGCAGGCCTGACATGGGGCTTGATCCTAGGACCCTGGGATCATGACCTGAGCCAAAGGGATCATGACCTGAGCCGAAGGCAGACACTTAACTGACTCAGCTACCCAGACATCCCACCATTTAGGTTTGTTTTTTTTTAAATCATCTTTCTGTCTTCCAGTATAATATAACAGAGACTTTAAATTTTCATTTAAACTAAAGGTGAAACTACCATTTGCTAGTTAGAATCATTAATTCATGAAAGTAACAGATGGTTAGGAGTGTATATGAAATACAGGGCTCTAGAAGAACCACAGTGTCACATTGGTGGGAGAGAAAGGAGAAGTTACTACTTCTATTTAAAATAAATTCAAGGAGAAAGGGAAAAATCCCTCAGAAAATGCACAGAGGAAGTGATTAGCAGCAGTTGAACAAAGTGCGGATGTTAAATGAAACAGCGTAAGGACTAAATATATGTGAACTCAAGCCCGGAATGATTTATTAAGGATGATATTCATGGCCTAAGTGTAAAACCAGACATTTTCAAGAACAGCCCAAAGCATTCTCAGTGGCTTTGTCATAGGTGGGGACATTGTCTTTCTTGCCTAACCTATTTTCACAACATCTTAAGTGGCCATTCTGCTCACCTTCCACATGCCCACCAGGACAAACCTTCTATGTAAATTCCTCCATATTTTGACCATTGCTTGGAGAAAAAAAAAAAAATCCACACTTCTTAGTAATTTTAAGTTGCAAGTTAAAGTTACAAAGTTTCAACTCTTTGGAACCAAAGGATCTTGGTAAAATTGGACAAACCTTGGCAGTTTTATAGACTGTGGAAAACGAATAGCCCTAAAAGACTCATGGGATTCCAGGGCCTGTTCTGCCTCTCCACTTCTGTTTCTGCACAGGGTGCCGGGATGACAAAAAGTTGTTCCATGTGTGAAACCTAGTTCCTTTATGAGATCTCATACACACACACACACAATAATAATAATAATAATAATAATAATAATAACAACAACAATAATAATAATAAAGATAATCTACTCAAAAAATAAACATGGATCTGCTCAGGAATGTGCAGATTGCTGAAGGTCTGTGATCCTTGAGGAGAAACTACATACCCTGTTTACAGTAGACGCAAGGGTTCTCTCCCTTGCCCTTCTCTGCTCTCTCCTCACATTCTCCCCACTGCCTTTGAGGTAAAACAAACTTCTCTCATTGCTGCCTGTGCAGGCATTAATGATGAACATTTTTGGTTGCCTGGGCATAACTTTGGGGTCTCACCATCCTTCTAAAGGTGCTCTATGAAGAATTTTTCCCACTAAATAGAGTTCTCCTGTGCTGGGTATCTTCTCATGGTCCCTGAGAATTTTCCGTCCTGCTCTGTGGCCCAGGAAGCCTGTGGACCACATCAACAATGGTCTCCCCTCTTAGGCTTCCAGGTAGATGCAGCTAGTGGGAGGCACTGAAGATGATGGGAGGCTGGGAAAAGGAGAGGTCTAGGCACACCTTTCCCCAGAGGCATCTGAGCAGATCCCAGGGTGGGCTGTGTCTCTTCTGAATGCCTTCTCTGGGTCTGGCCATTCTTCTGTTTCCACTTCAGGCCTAGGGCTGGCAAAAGGTTCCCAGGGATCAGTGTTACCCCTTTTTGGTCTCTTCGAACCCTGATCCGCCTTTGTAAATAGTCTGTTAACTCTCCTCAAATTATCCAGCTTGAGTGTGCCAGGAGCTTGACTTCCTATGATGAATTAAGTGCCTGTGGTTATGATGTTGTAATTTCTCCACTTGATACCACATAGTGTATGAAACACTTTATGTTCCACCTTTCCTTAAACCTAAGAGTGTTGTAACTCTGGGCCTTCCTGTTTCCCCTCCTGCAATATAATGCTCTTGTTCCCTCCTTTTCTGCCTAGCACCTATCTCTCTATCTTCAAGATCCCTCTCAAATGTCACTTGTCTTGGGAGTCTTTTCTCTGCCCCGC
Source organism: Ursus maritimus (assembly GCF_017311325.1). Classification (NCBI taxonomy): domain Eukaryota; kingdom Metazoa; phylum Chordata; class Mammalia; order Carnivora; family Ursidae; genus Ursus; species Ursus maritimus. The sequence goes on from NW_024427107.1 coordinate 4,916,744, forward strand.
CGCCCCCCCCCCCCCGCCCTGTCCAGAAAGACTTGGACTGTGTGCTCCAATTATTTTGATGTATTTGTCTTCCCCACAGGTATTATGTCTTCATTCATTCACTCATTCCCCCAAACAATGACTGACTTATTTCTACATTTCAGACATAATACGGCATTGAACAAAACAAGTCCCTGCCCTTATGGAGCTTATATTCTCATGGAAGGGAAAACAATAAATCAGTGAACAAATAGATTTATGGTACATGAGGTAGGGATAAATACTATGGAGATAAAACAGGCTGAGGGAGTGACCTGTGTAGGAACAAGAAGTCTCCAAATGCAGATAGTTGTTGCCTGGAAGGCCTGAGAGCAGAGGAGGTATTTGAGCAGAGCCCTGAGTGAAATGAAGATAATACCTGCTGCTAGGTCTTTTAGCCAAAGAAACAGCAGTGCAAATGTCCTGAGGGAGAGTTATGCTTAGCACCTGTGAGGAAGAACATGGGGCCCAGTGAGGGAGGGGCGTGGGCACTAGCATATGAGATAAGGAATAACAGGGGAAGGTGAGCTCAGGGCAAGCCTTACAGCTCAGGATCACAGATTTGGAAGCTCCTGGGGAGTTGTGAGTAACAGGTGCCCTGACTTGACTATGTATTTTATTACCCGCAGTGCCTTGTCCAGTGTCTGGATGAATGGAAGATTAAATTGTAGGTCTCAGTTAATTCTGTGATCCAACCCCCTGCTCTTTAGCCAATGTAACTTTCCTAGGAGTGTTAAAAAATAAAAGTCTTTTCTTGGAGATATAGCACCATGCAGTAGAGCTGACATCCAAGGTGACAAGACTGGGAAGTGGCCAGCCCTATCCCCAACTAGTCTCTTCCTGTGTGTCTGTCTCTACCTAACATACATTTAAAGCCAGTAGACAAAGATGCTGTTCCACCTCTGTCAGAACCATTGAGCTTATTTTTCACAGATTTTGGCTAGTTATTTCTAATTATTTAGGTCTTTTCTTAATTTCTTAATTACTTTTATTGAAGTAAAGAAATGAAAGTCAAAATAATGATTTTCACTAAGAAAAACAGATGATGATAACCCATGTATTAACAGAATTATCTCCTTGCTAAAAGATAGATTTGTGAATAGTTTTATATTCTCTTTCATGAATCAAAATATGACGTTACCCAAACAAGATTACTGATTTCATTATGCTTTTTCTTTTTGTAAATTTTAGTATAATGTAATTACTTGAGGGAATGAGGAATTAGGTAAGAAAAGGCTCAACCTCTAGTTCTGCATTGAATATTTACTTTAGTTTCCAGAAAATGCAAATATTTGATCAGATACTGATTTGCTTCTATTAGATATACTTTGCAATTGAGCATTCCAAAAGGAAAACTTATAAAAATATGTATATTTAAATTTCACTACTATTCTTTTTTTTTTTAAGATTTTATTTATTTATTTATTTATTTATTTATTTATTTATTTATTCGACAGAGATAGAGACAGCCAACGAGAGAGGAAACACAAGCAGGGGGAGTGGGAGAGGAAGAAGCAGGCTCACAGGAGGAGCCTGATGTGGGGCTCGATCCCAGAACACCGGGATCACGCCCTGAGCCGAAGGCAGACGCTTAACCACTGTGCCACCCAGGCGCCCCAACAACTTTACTATTCTTAAAATCTTTTATTCCTAAAGTAAATAACACAGCAAGAAAACAAGTTATAGTTAAATATAAAACAGATTGGTCACAGAAAACTAAGCCTGTGCCTTAATTAAATGCCACCAAGAAACACAGCTCTCTACCAAGATAGGAGTATGGATTGGGAGCAGATGGTCCTTGTCGTTTTGGTAATATCATAAGGATTCACCCAAACCACTGTGACTGCAATGCAGCCAAAGCTTGGTGATAGAAAAGCTTCAATCTCAGGAATTTGCTTTGGTTCTATTCCAGTCATTGTTTCTTTCCCTGTGAAGAAAATGGAAGTTTGTTCAAACCTAAGATGAAAATCGCTTCCTTAAAGATGCTTTAATTACCACATTTTTTAAATTTTGGAAATTGAATCTTCTTTAGTAAATCAAATACAACAAATCCATTAGACATTGAAGAAGACACAAGATTAAATTGCAATGTGAGACATTTGGTTTAAGTAGAACACCCTTTGTAACAGAAAAAGTATATAGACATTGCAAACAGGTCACTGAATGGTCCTAAGAAATATTTCTCCCTTAATAAATTTTGAAATGGCTAAAGTATTAGAAGTTTAAAAAATGAATTTTTTAAGTAAATGAACAGTCTTTTATTCAAGTAATTGTCATTGCCAAAAATTTTTAGAACTCCTCCTTATCCATCATCATTAATACATTGATATTACATGAGAGCTCATTTAAGATATTATTTATTAATTTGACAGAGCACAAACAGGGGGAACTGCAGGCAGAGGGAGAGGGAGAAGTAGACTCCCCGCTAAGCAAGGAGTCTGATATGGGGTTTGATCCCAGGGTCCTGGGATCATGACCTGAGCCAAAGGCAGAAGCTTAAATGACTGAGCCACCCAGGTACCCCTAAGAGCTCATTTTCATTCTTCATCAATTGGTTATTTTAATATTCAAGAGAATTTTTCTGCATATTTGTCTTTTTAACTTTTATGATTTTTTAGTTATGATAAAATATACATAACAAATTTACTATTTTAACCATTTTTAAGTGTACAGTTCTGTGGAATTGAGTACTTTCATAGTGTTGTGCAACCATTACCACTATCCATCTCCAGAAATTTTGCAGCATCTCAAACTGGAGTTTATGGACCTTAAACAATAACTCCTCATTCCCACTTCCCCTAAAGCATGGGAACCAACATTCTACTTTTTTTTTTCTATGAATTTGACTACTCTAGGTACTTCATGTAAATGGAATCATATAATATTTGTCCTTTTGGCTTATTTCACTTAGCATAACGTTTCCAAGGTTCATTCAGGTTTAGCATGTGCCAGAGATGCCTTCCTTTTTAAGGCTGAATAATACCCTATTGTATGTATATACCACATTTTGTTTATCCATTTATCCATTGATGAACATTTGGGTTGTTTCTATGTTTTGGCTACTGTGATAAATGCTATTATGAACATGGGTGTACAAATATCTGAGTCCCTGCTTCCAGTTCTTTGGGTATTTTCTCAGAAGTGGAATTATTGGCTCATAATAGTAATTCTGTGTTTAGTTTTTTTTTTTTTTTTCCTGAGGAACTGCTATGGTTTTCTACAGCATCTGCACCATTTTTTATCCCCATCAGCAATGCACAACAGTTCTAATTTCTCCACATCCTTGCCAACATTTGTGGCTTTCTGTTTTTATTTTCTTAAGCTAGCCATCCTAATGAGTGTGAATTGGTATTTCATTGTGGTTTTGATTTCCATTTCCCTAATGATTAGTGATGCTGAGCATCTTTTTATATACTTATTGGCCATCTGTATATCTTCTTTGGAGAAATGTCTATTCAAGTCTTTAGCTCATTTTTAATCAGGTTGTTTATTTTTTGTTGCTGTTAAGTTTTAGTTCTTTATGTATTATAGATATCAATCCTTTGTCAGATATATGATCTGCAAATATTTTTGCCTATTCTGTGGGTTGTCTTTCACTTTGTTGATAGTGCCTTTAGATGCACAGAAGTTTTCAATTTTGATGAAGTCCAATTTATCCTCTTTTTCTTTTATTGCCTGTGATTTTGGCATCATTCTATATTTTTTAAAAGTTTACTCTTAAGGATAATATTATATCCTTTAAAATACTAAAGGAGTAAGTCATCTTCTGGGAAGAGATTTTGTTTTAGTTCACAACTAATGTGGCTATTAAACTTACCGATGAAAAGTCTTAAAAGAATGCAAAGATGAAAAGGAAATATTGACTACTAATAAAAATATACAATAATAATAGCCTCTCATTCAGTGAGTCAGTTGGTCAGTCAGCTAATCACTGGATATTTGGTCCCTGCTTCTGTTATAATCACTATGCTGTTTTTGACGAAGAGGAAAATCCTAATATAAAATGTCTTCTTAAAAGATCATTTAGGCCAGTTGGGGGGGGGGGGAGATGGTCCCTATAAGATGATCCCTAAAACAAAGGAAATCTGTAATAGTAACTCATCTTTATTGATAGCTTACCATGTTTCTAACTTCGTATTATTCACTTTTCATGCATTACCTCTTTTCATGATCAAAACTGCATGTCTCCATGTAACTAATATTAATTTCATTAGACATGTAGGAAAGCTGAAGCCCAGTGAAATATAGTCTTGCACTAGTATGCAACAAAGTGTTACTCAGTATAGATCTCTTTGATGCCTGTGGTAGAATAGAAGCTCTGTGTGGTCAGAGCATAGGCTGTCTCATTCACCTCTGTATCTTTGCAACATAGGGTTTCTCAGTTACTGTTTATGCCTGGTCTTGGAAGGAAAAACTTTAATACTTGGTTCTTAACCATTCTGCTATATCATAAGAAAGAAGAAGAAAATGTTTCCCTTCTCCCTAAGTATAAACACAAAGAGAACCCAGTTTACATTGCTGCTAATTTCTTCCCTTGGGTCTTGGGACATCTCATGTCTTTATTCATACTCAACTTTGATGAAGGTTGATGAAGACAAAACTCCTGCAAGAAAATCTCATTTGTTTGAACAGATGGTGCTATGGTTTACTCATAATAATCGTTTAGAAAGTTCTCCAACTCACATTGTAAATGTTAGTGTATAATTGCTGTGAGTTTCTTTAATTGCTTAGTAAAACTTTAGCCAAAGTGGGTGGAGATATGGCAGCATGTATGCTGCTGAACATCCACAGAACAAAACAGGTAACATTTTGTACTGTTAAGATCAAGTATCTTTCCTTAAAGAAAACATGTAAACAGAGGTTTTGTATGAAATATCCCACTTAGTTGTATAGCCTAGGGTAATTCACCTGACTTCCCTGGGCCACAGTTTCACTCCACATTAAAAAACAACCCTAAGAATAACCTTGACATCCCTTGAATCTTGTACCGTTATTTAGGTAAATTTAGGGGTGAATTTTAAATTGAACATAATATTCTTCTGGAAAATTAAGTGTTTTATCAACCTTTGGAGGAAGACCTCAGTAATGAGGTCTTCTTAAATTAAAACTGATGTTACAAAACAACCCTAAAACAGTTAACAAAATGGCAACAGTTAACAAAATGGTACGTATCTATGAATCATTACTTTAAATGTAAATGGACTAAATATTACAATCAAAAGACACAGAGTGGCCAAATGCATAGAAAAACGAGTCTGCTGCCTATAAGAGACTCACTTCAGATGTAAGGACATGCCCAGACCAAAAGTGCAAGGATGGAAAAAGATATTACATGCAAATGGTAATAAAGGGAAAGTTGGAATAGCTCATATCAGACAAAATGGACTTTGAAACAAAAAGAAAGTCAGTATGTAATGATAAAGGGGTCAGTCAAAAAGAAGATAACATTTGTAAATGTTTTTTCACCTAACATAGGAGTACCTAAATATATAAAGCAAATATAACACATGAAGGGAGAAATTGACAGCAATGTAATAATAGTAGGTGGTTTCAATAGCTTATTCAATTACATCAATGGATAGGTCATCTAGACAGAAAATCAATAAGGAAATATTGGCCTTAAACAACACATTAGGCCAGATGGACTTAATTGATACATATAAAACATCCCATCTAAAACCAGCAGAATACACATTATTGTGAAGTGCACATGAAACATTCTCCAGGATAGATCACATGTCAGGCTACAAAAGAAGGTCTCAAATACAAGAAGACTGAAATCATTTCAGGCATCTTTTCTGACCACAGTGGTATGAAACTGGAAATCAGTTACATGAAGAAAACTGGAAAAGACACAAACACATGGACACTAAATAACACAGCACTAAACAACTAATGGGTCAATGAAGAAAACAAAGAAGAAATAAAAAGGTACCTCGCGACAAATGAAAAGGAACATAGCTTTTCAAAATTTATGGGACACAGCAAAAGCAGTTCTAAGAAGGTAGTTCATTCTGATACAGACTTACCTTAAGAAATAAGAAAAATTCCAAATAAATAATCTAACTTGACACCTAAAGAAACTAGGAAAAGAAAAACAGGAAAACCCAAGGTTAGAAGGAAGGAAATAGTAAAGATCAGAGCAGAAATAGAGACTAAAGGTACGGTAGAAAAAAATCAATGAAACTAAAAGCTGGTTCTTTGAAAAGATAAAGTTGATAAGCCTCCAGCCAAACTCATCAAGGAAAAAAGAAAGAGGACCCAAATAAATAAAATCAGAAATGAAAGAAAAGCTACAGTTGATACCAAAAAAATACAAAGGAATATAAGAGACTACTGTAAACAATTATAAGCCAACAAATTGGAAAACCTACAAGAAATGGATTAATTCCTAGAAACACACAACCTTTCAAGATTGAATCATGGAGAAATAGAAAATCTGAATAGACTGATTACAAGTAATGAAACTGTAACAGTAATTTATAAACTTCCAAAAAAACAAAAGTCCAGGGCCAGATAATTTCATAGGTGAATTCTACCAAACATTTAAAGAAGAGTTAGTACCTCTCCTCCCAAATTATTCCAAAAAGTCATAGAGGAAGAAATGCTCCCAAACTCCTATACAAAGCCACCACCACCCTGATGCCAAACCAGGCAAAAACACCTCACACACCCAAAATTTACAGGCCAATATTCCTGATGTATATAGATGCAAAAGTCCTCAACAAAATATTAGAAAACTGAATTCAACAATACATGGAAAAGATCGTACACCACAATCAAGTGGGATTTATTCCGGGGTCGCAAGGATGGTTCAACAAATCAACCAATGTGACACACCCCATTAACAAAACAAAGGATAAAAATCATATGCTTACCTCAATATACGCAGCAAACGCATTTGACTAAATTCAGTATCCTTTCATGACAAAAACTCTCAACAAAATGGGTATGGAAGGAATGTACCTCAACATAATAAAAACCATATATGACAAACCCATAGCTAACATCATAGTCAGTAAAAGGTGAAAGCTATTTCTCTAAGATCGGGAACAAGGCAAGGATGCCCACACTCACCACTTTTATTCAACATGGATTGGAAGGCATAGCCACAGCAATTAGGCAAGAAAAATAGAAGGTATCCAAAGAAGAAAGAAAACTATCGCTGCTTGTGGATGACATGATCCTATATATAGAAAACCCTAAAGCTCCACCAAAAAATTATTAGAACTAATAAAAGAATCTAAAGAAGTCTCAGGATACAAAAATTAGCATACATAAATCAGTTGTGTTTTTATAGACCAATTATTGGGCTACCAGAAAGAGAAATTAAGAAAAAAAAATCCCATTTACTGTTGCACCAAAAAATAAAATATCTAGGAATAAATTTAACCAAGGAGATGAAAGACCAATACTCTGAAAAGTATAAGATATTGATGAAAGAAATTGGAAATGACAAAAATAAATGAAAAGATGTTCTGTGTTCATGGGTTGAAAGAACTACTATTGTTAAGATGTCCATACTACTCAAACTTAAAGTTTCAATGCAATCTCCATCAAAATACTAATGGCACTTTTCACAAAACTAGAACAAAGAATCCTAAAATTTGCATGGAAACACAAAAGATCCAGAATAGCCAAAGTAATCTGGGGGAAAGAACAAAACTGGAGGTATCATGTGCCCTGATTTCAAAGTATATTACAGAGCTACAATAATCAAAAGAGTATGGTACTGGCATGAAAATAGACACATAGATGAATGAAATGTAATAGAGAGCCCAGAAATAAACCCATGCAGATATGGTCAATTTATGACAAAGCAGGCAAGAACATAAAATGGGAAAAAGATAGTTTCTTCAATGAATGATGTTGAGAAAACTGGAAAGCTACATATAAAAGAATGAAACTGTACCACTATCTTATACCATATACAAAAATAAATTCAAAATATATTACATTTGAATGTAAGACCTGAAACTATAAAACTAGAAGAAAAACACAGGCAGTAAGCTCTTTGAGATCAGTCATAGCTATATATAGCATATATATATATATGTATATATATATACATATATATATATATATATACACATATCTTTGTGGGGTGTGGGGAGGCCAACAAAAGCTAAAATAAACTAAAATAAACTAATAGGATTACATCACACAAAAAGTTTTTGCAGAGCAAAGGAAACCATCAAAAAAATGATAAGGCAACCTACTGAATGGGAAGAGATATTTGCAAATTACATATTTGATAATGGGTTAATAGCCAAAATACATGAAAAGCTCAATATCAAAAAACAACCTGATAAAAAAAATGTGCAGAGGAGTTTAATGGGCATTTTTCTAAAGAAGACATACAAATGGACAACAGACACACAAAAAGATGCTCAACATCACTAATCATCGGAGAAATGGAAGTCAAAACCACAATGAGATATCACCTCATAACGTGTCAGACTAGCTATTATCAAAAAGACAAAAAATAACAAGTGTTGGTGAGGATGTAGAGAAAAGAGAATCCTTGTACCCTGTTGGTGGGGATGTAAATTGGTGCAGCCACTGTGGAGCAGTATGGAGGTTCCTCCAAAAATTAAAAATTGAACTACCATACGGTCCAGCAATTTTGGGTATTTGTACAAAGAAAAACAAAAATACCAATTTGAGGAGGTATATGCACCCCTATGCTTATTGCAGGATTATTTACAATAGCCAACATATGGAAGCAAGCCACTGATGAAGGAATAATGAAAGTATGGTGTATATATAACAAACAGAATATTAGCCACAAAAAAAAGAATGAAATCTTGCTATTTGTGACAACATGGATGGACCTAGAAGGTATTCTGCTAAGTAAAATGAGTCAGACAAAGACAAACACTGTATGATTTCACTTATATGTGAAATCTAAAAACAAACAAGTCGACAAAAGGAAACAGAAACTAACTCATAGATACAGGAAATGGATTGGTGGTTGCCAGAAGGGAGGGGTCAAGGGAATGCATGAAGTAGGTGATGGGGATGAAGAGGTGCAAACTTCCAGTTATAAAATAAATAAGCCATGGGGATATAATGTACAGCATAGGGAATATAGTCAACAACATAATAAGTTTGTATGGTGACAGATGGGAACTAGACTTACCATGGGGATCATTTGTAAAATACAAAAATACTGGATCACCTTGAGCTACGCATGAAGCTAATAGAATATTATATGTCATTATACTTCAATAAAAAATGATGTGAAATACACTCTGCCACCTGGAATTTGGGTGTCTCCATCAGGTTATTTGAATCACTTTTTAAGACATTACAGTTACTATGGCAGATATTGAATAGCAGCCATAGAAATGAATCTCCGAACTTCCTATGCATGTAATGGTTGAATCAGGATCTAAAGTGTCCGCACTTCAACTAAACAAATAAGTACATATAACAATATAGTTAATTTAGTTAGTATATATTATATCTAGACAATATAGCATATATATATACAACACAGTATAAATCATTAATATATACTTTTATATATTAACAAAATATAATTAATAATATATATTGTTAATATTGCCAACTTTCAAAAATCCTTTGGTATTTCTGCATGAATTCCTTCATTTTGCTCTTTACTTCAGTTAATGTGTCCACTTTAAAAGGATCCAGACTTTTCTAAATGTTAGTTGTGTGTGTGTATACTATAGAATTTTTTTAAAGATTTCATTTATTTATTTGAGAGTGAGAGAGAGAGCAAGAGAGTGGGGTGAGGGGCAAAGGGAGAAACAGACTCCCCGCTGAGCAGGGAACCCAATGTGGGGCTTGATCCAGGACCCTAGAATCATGACCTGAGCTGAAAGCAGATGCTTAGCCATCTGAGCCACCAGGCACTCCTACCACAAACAAATTTAGGAAGAAATAGCACCAGTTTGCTCAGAGAACACATAGCAAAACCACATTTAGGAAAGTACCAAAACTCTGGTAGAACTATTACCAGGAAAGGTATGAGGGAAAGAGCTGTTTATATAAGGAAAATTGGGTGCATTGGGTAGTAAATTCCCATCAATTTAGAAGTTTTTCAAGCCTATGAAGGCAACGAGAAGGAAACTTAAGCATTAAGTATTTGAAACAGAAGGATCTTTCTAATCCTAAAATTATTTGATAATAATTTAAAATTTGGGGGATATCATATTTGGGATTTGTGACACTTTGTTTATTGGTGTGGGGGGGGGAGGGGGTTATTTTCCCCACACCACCAAGCAATTCTCTGATACCAGTTTGGTGTCCTACAATTCAAGTTACCTCTGGCACTGTCCACCTGGAGACAATGTCAGATCCCACAGATTAAAGACTCAGTCCCACAAGACTACCTTTCCACACACTTTGGATGCCAATTGCAAGTCCAGATTGTTACCTATGCTTCTGACCAGCTGGGCTATAGATCAGAGTTCCAGTGACCTCCTCAGGTTTGAGTAATTTGCTAGAGTGATTCACAAAACTCAGAGAAACATTTTTCTTACTAGAACACCGGTTTATTATAAAGGATATAACTCAGGAATAGCCAGATGGAAGAGGGCAAGGCATGGGGAAGAAGCACAGAGCTTCCATGTCTTCTCTGAGCTTGCCACTCTCCATGAATCTCCACATGTTCATAAGCCCAAAATCTCCTCAAACCCCAAACTTTCAGGTTTATGTGGAGGCTTTATTACATAAGCATGAGTATTAAGTTATTGGCCATCGGTGATTGATTCAACCTCCAGGCGCTCTTCCCTCCCTGGAGACCAGAGAGTGGACTATGCTATTGTGATTTATAATAAATACATATTTGGTCTTTGTCCCCATTTCTGGCACAGAGCTCCAAAACCCTTGAAATTTCCTAAGCAAAACAATGGGAGCATCTTTAGCTATAATTGGTCTCTTGTCTTAAATTTCTAAAATCACTTTCGAGCTTTTGCTTGTCTCATTATTTATAACAAGTACCTTTCAACCACAACTGAGTTTATGTTCATGAGGTGATTTTTGGAAATCCCCTAAATATGGGGGAGTTGGTTGCTAAGGGAACCAACATGATTAGAGAGTTGAAACTTTCAGTTTCACCCCTTAAACTCTGGGTCAGGGAGAAAGACCGGAGGTTGTGATTGGCAACGGAAGTTGGAGGGAGGGCCAGTCTTGTGGGATGGAGCCCTTAACCTGTGGGATCTGACAGTTTCCAAGTAAATAGTATCAGAAATGACTTGAATTGTAGGGCACCCAGCTGGAATCAGAGAATTGCTTGGTGGTGTGGGAAAAACACCCACACATTGGAATTGGTGCAGATTCTTAAACTTTCTAATCCTGAAATTGTTTGATAATAGTTTTAAATATTTATAAATAATTCTGATCTTATGTCATATTTAGGATTTGTGATGCCTTTTTGGTTTGTGTTTTTTCATGTCAGTTGAAAACATCTGCTTCGAAATGTTTAAAAAATTAGCATGTCATGGCTAAACATGCATTAAAATAAATTAATCTTCCAACTCATTTGGCAGCATCAGCCATTCACCCAACAATGGGAATAGGGAAGAACAGGGGGAACACAGAAAGAGGGAAACACGGAAAAGACCTCTTATCAGCCACTGAAGGGGCAGCAGTAGGCATCTCATTGCTGCATCAAGCAGCACTCTCTGGGATATCGCTTGCTCCATAGAGCCCATGCATTTCTATTTGTTTAGAAATTCTACTTAAGTCTCAAATATAATTTTAAAATTTTGTGTTATTCAGTATTTGGAAGTTGAATGTTGATTTTATATATCCAGAGAAACTTTGTGCCGGTTGACAATTTTAAAGATGAGTGTGAGCACATGCTGTACTGTGTAGTTACTTTAAAAACTTCTATCCCGAGGTGCCTGGGTGGCTCAGATGGTTAGGTGTCTGCCTTCCTCTCTGGTCATGATCTCCAAGGTCCTGGGATGGAGCCCTGCGTCAGGTTCCCAGCTCAGCGGGGAGTCTGCTTTTGCCTCTCTCCGTGCTTATGCTCTTTCTGTCTCTCTCTTTCTCAAATGAATAAATAAAATCTTTAAAAATAAATAAACATCTATCCCTAGCTTTTCGCAAGTGATATATGGTTGAAGTAAAAAAAAATTTCAAAAGTTAAAAGTAAAAATATTGTAATGTGATTCATATCACAAACACTGGGATGCACTATGGGCTAACTAATTTCCCAGAAAGATACTAACCGTAAAAATCTGAAATAAAACATTTAGTATATAACTAAGGTATCAGTACTCTTTCCAGATATTATCATACTTTCAAAATAAAAATTTAGAATTTTTAAAGGGAAGATTATTTTATTCTTTTAAGATATGGTGGTAAATAAACTTATTAATGAATCTTTAATACATTCACACTGACCACATGTAACTTGAAATGGATAGATAATTGTTTTCATTTGTTCCCTGATATCTACTACCAAACAAAATCTAACAATAAATGTGAAATCTTAACTGAGAACTTTCAAATCTAGATCACACTGATAACAGTGCTTTTTAAATATAAGAGAGTATACCGTCCCCCAATTTATTCTTTCTATTTAAGACTAAAAACAATGGAATTAAAAAGAAAAAAAAAACTTCATGAACAAAGGTAAAAAAATCTCCTGACTTGGTTTGTATGAATATTGCAAGTTCTCATCAAAACAGTTCTGCAACTTGTCAGAGGAGCTGGGCCAAATAAGTCACATGGGTAAATTTAAAAAGTTGATTATCATCCTGAGAGTGAGGGTTTCACCTAACTGTTTGTCAAGCAGGCACTTATTCTCCAAATGGAGAGGAGGTGGAATGATTTAATTTATTGCAGACAGTCTGGCACCACTGAAGGTTTACTAGCACCTGTCTGAGGATTTGTTTTCAAGACCCTGCTCAGCATGATTCCCTGTTTGACCTCCACTAAGTTATTCACACTCTCGGGGGCCTTATTTTTTTCATCTCAAAGCTCACATTAATTTTTATGTGCTCTTTGGCTAGGTTACACAAATAGGACTCATGGTTTTTGTTCTTAATATTAAATAGGCTATTTCTAGAATTCGTTTCATTAAGAGAATCCTATATAATCTGAAGAAGATACTATCATGACTTGCAGTAGTTAAAGGAACCATGCTTTTAGAATGATTTAAACTCAATCATTTATCACTTTCTCTAACCCTTTTTTTCTCTTCAACCTCATACTTTTTCTTTTAAGATTTTAATGATTTTAATCATAAAATATTATGCATTACCATAAATATATTTTGCAACTAAATTTTTTACATTTTTTTATGTAAGGTCACTCAGTATACTACATTAGCAAGTTAATTTGTTCAATATTAATATTTTACAAGTTATTAAAATTTTATTGCCAATAATTTCCAAAGACAGTTTTAATTAATAAGCTTTGAATATTCAACATTATGATACCCATATTTAAATTGTAATTTCTCCTTGCTCAAATTACTTTTCAGTGCCCATCAATACTGTCTTAAAGCACTACAAGTTTCATGTTATGGTACATAAATGATGGTAGATTTAAGACAGGGCATGTTCAGATTTGAGTTTGTAGAGGTCAGTGCACTTGGAAGGTATTGATCATTCTTGGAGCTATTACTATTAATGGATTACTACTATCATTCCTATTTTGCTGACTGGCAGCACACTCAGATCTTGGGATTTATGCACCATTCTAAACAGGGCTCCAGCCTTCTGTGTTGCTGGTATTCTCCCATTTGCAGTCCCTGACAAGTCTCCAAGTAGTTACTGCTATTTAGAATTAATGGATGTTGGAAAACTCCATCGATTCTTAACTGACTTCTTTAAAAGGTGAGATGAGCTTCTGCCCAGGGAACTAGTCCAGCCAAAGTGCTAAATTGTTCAGGGAGGTACTGAGAACATTCAAAGTCTCTGCAGCTGTTAGCACCTGCATGTGAGCCATCTTGATCTTTGACCCCTCCTCTGGTAAATATTTTGATGGTGGGAACAGCCATATTCCATATGACCCCTGATCCCGTGCAGTTTCTCTGCCCGCTGAGAGCTGCCAAGACAACTCAAGTAACAGCTTAGCATTTCATTTTCATATTCTACTTGGGTGGGCTGTGTCATATACAACTTTGCAGCTTTTCACTGGACTCCATGTTCACGTTTATTTGCTTATTTATTTATTTTTTAATGTTTATTTATTTACTTAATGTGCAGTGATCACAGGATGCATCAGTCAAGTGTAAGACTTTTAGGTGTTCCCATAGGGTCATAATATTTTTGTACATCATTAGTTTAAATTATATTCCTCTGTTTTCCGCTTTTCCATTTCAATTAGCTTGTTTAAAGTGTCAAATCCTCTAAAGCTTTTGCACAGTGATGGAAACCATCAACAAAACAAAAAGGCAACCTACTGAATGGGAGAAGATATTTGCAAATGATATATCTGATAAGAGGTTAATATTTAAAACATAAAAAGAACTTATACAACTCAACATCAAAAAAAATTCAATTAAAAAATTGGCAGAGGACCTGAATAGAAATTTTTCCAAAGAAGACATACACATGGCCAACAGACACATGAAAAGATGCTCAGCATCACTAATCATCACAGAAATGCAAATCAAAACCACAATGAGCTATCACCTTACACCTGCCAGAATGGCTAATATCAAGAAGATGAAAAATAACAAATGTTGGTGAGGATGTGAACAAAAAGGAACCCTCATGCACTCTTAGTGGGAATGTAAATTAGTGTAGCCACTGAAAACAGTATGGTCCAACAATTCCACTACCGGGTATTTACCCAAAGAAACAAAAACACTAATTCAAAAAGATATATGTACCCTCATATATATTGCAGCATTATTTAAATAAGCCAAGATACAGAAGCAACCTAAGTGTCCATTGGTAGATGAATGCATAATGAAGATGTGGTATATATATATGCAATGGTATATTATGCAGGCATGAAAAAGAATGAGATTTGAGGCAACATGTATGGACCTCAAAGGTATTATGCTAAGTGAAGTAAGTCAGACTGAGAAAGACAAATAACACATGATTTCACTCATATGGGGAATCTAAAAAATGAACAAATGAAAAGCAGAATCAGACCCATGAATACAGATAACAAACTGATAGTTGCCAGAGGGAAGGGGGCTGAAGGATAAATAAAAGGAGTGAAGGAGAGTGAGAGATACGGGCTTCCAATTATGGAATGAATATGTCATGGCAATAAAAGGTACAGCATAGGGAATATAGTCAATGATATTTTAATGGTGTTGTATGGTGACCGGTGGTAGCTATATGTGTGATGAGCATAGCATAAGGTATAGAGAAGTTGAATCACTATGTTGTACTCCTGAAACTAATGTCACATTGTATGTCACTTATTCTCAAATAAAAAAGGTTAAAAAATGAAATGTCAAATTTTCTTTGAAGAACTCAAAAGCGAAATATTTACTAGTAACAGCAGGCATTAGGGCACTTGAGGCTTGGATCTGCTTGCCTTAAACTGTAGTTTCAGGATGTGATGGAAGAGGCAAGTGACCAAGTTTTGCCTCTTGGTAGGTTCAGAGTGTGTCGCCCCTGTGTTTCTGTGCAGACGTCATGTGCCGGACACAACTGAGTTAAGAAACCAGAAGGTATTACATTTTTTTCTTTAAGAAAGTGCTTTTCAACCTATTAGAATTTTTTTTTAGAGATTTTTTTAAAGTAATCTTTATACCCAGTGTGGCTCAAACTCACCACCCCAAGATCAAGAATTTTATGCTCCACTGACTGAGCCAGCCAGGCGCCCCTATTTTAAAATTCTTAAACACATTCCAGCATTGTCTATTGAGTGTGCATATTACTCTGTGAAGAAAACAGGGGAAGAGAGAGATAGGCAATGTTCTCCATGTTGTGAAGAGAATGCTATCTCTAAAGAATAGAATAAAAATCTGCAACCAAAGTAGTTCTGCTATTGCAGATGAACTCAGGTTAGGACCTGGGGATGGTGCTTAAGTGACTCCTAAGTTCTCTTCTAAGTGCAGAGGAAGGCCAGGGTTGAAGGGTATAGGATAGGAGGATTGGAGGCTCTCCTTGGTGCAGGACACTCAAGTGCCATGTTTATTCTCAGGGCTCCATGATGCCGGCTGCACACCCCTCAGTTAGATCGCTGCCTGGGTGGGTACTTCCTTCTTCACTCCCCCAGCTCTGCTGCTGCTCCTGGAGCTGCACTCTACCCTCTGAACCTCCCACACCCATTCATAAGCTATGGCTTTTGGGGGTTCTGGGTAACAGGAGAAGACAACAAACATGACTGCCCAGACCTCCCCCACTGTGTCTCATTACCCCCCTGCCACACGGGCTTACTTTTCCTGCTGTTTGAAAACCCCAGGCACATTTCTGCCTTCAGGCCTCTGCATCTGGGTCTTCTTTCTTCCATTCAGGGTCTGTTCAAACGTCACCTCATCAGAGGACCTTCCCTGGTCGCCCCATATGAAGTAACCCCTACATCACTCTCTATCATGACACCCTCTAAAATATTTCATAGTACTCATTATTGTTGATATTATTATTTTTCATTTGATTACTTGCCAGTTGACTGTCTCCCCTCACAAGGATATTAAGTGCACAGCAGCAGGCACCTGGTTGGTCTCATTCATTGGTGTAGACTCACCATCTAGAACATCGCATGCAATAGTAGGTGCTCAGTAAACGGTTGTTAATGAATAAATAAAATGTTGACTTCATGTAACACCAACATCATGGGATTAGGCAATACTTCTCAATCCTCCTTCAAAGTAGGTTTCAGCCAAGGCGAATATATGTCAATAAAGATCTTTCTCCTAACCTGTCAGTTACATAAAGCCTATCTACTCATTAGGGGAAAGTAAAAGCTAGACCAGGTTTTCTGAGGTGACTGCTTAATAAAAAAGGAAGTTGACAGAGACAATAGATAGTGCCTAAAACTGAAGGTTAAGTAGGGGAAATGTGATTTAAAGCAGGTCTGGGTTTCAGACTCCTTTCCTTAATTGCAATGCATGCTATGATATCAGAATTCTAATTAGCATGTCCTTTTAAAACACTTTCTCCTTTCCTCCCTTTTTCTCTCCCTCTCTCTGATACCAGAGTCTCAGAATCAAGCATTTCCATGTCATAGAATAATCAGATCACTCTCAAAGATACCACGAAGTGTATACATCAAGAAGTTACACTTTCTCTTCATTTTGCCGACCACTTCCCTATTTTCAACCCAGACAAAAACCTCCTGGTGGAGTTCGTTTCTGTTACTCCCCAGACTGTTTGACTGCCGTCCTCCCCAGACAGCTTGTATATACAGTGTCCCTTCCTCCTGAGGGAGGAAAACATGTGCCGAGGAATAGTGTTATCCATGGTGTGGCCAGGAATGCCCCTGAGCTGGCCCAGCCCCCACTGTTCTGTTCTCTGCCATTCCTCACATCTACCATCTTGTGTGCAGGTTTCCCCTTTCCAGCCTCTAGTTCTCTGTGGTGCTCAGCAGCCCGGGGAAGTACAACAGCGACAGTGCCACCTGCTGTGAGCCCCACGGCCACCTTGGACTGCTTTTGCTAGTCACAGATGAGAATTTGGGTAAGGGAAAATGTGCTGACCCCAGACTGGGTTGGAAGAAGAGCTTATCTGTGCGTACGTGGTCCAGTTGGAAGACACCACACCCTGGGCCCTTCACATCTTCAGAGGGCAGGGACTCTAGGGCCAGGACCGAGCCTGCTCCTGAGAGAATGAGGAGTTGAATGAGGGCTGGAGAGAGAGCTTCGGTTTTGCATTGAGTCAAATTAACCCCTCACTAGCCCGTTTTTTGGTCTAAAAATGAGACTGCGATTGTTATTCTCATTAATAAACATATCCTCGAGGAGTGAAACTGAGCCACAAGCAGTAAGTAAAGGAAAGGGGACATGAAGGCTATGGTTAGAACTTCCTGCATTTGGGGCCACAGGCCAGGCGTGGGAAGCAGGAGTCCTTTTGCTGGTTATAAATAGACTCTTACCCAAGCTTCACAGGGCTCTAGAGTATGCTAGATGCCTCAAGGATGTGAATCAGGAGATGGGCCTGGCAAGCCTGGCTGGGACTGACCTTGCAGGAATTAAAGTCTCCAGTCCTCTGCTTAAGACTCCCGCACACAATTTCAGAAGGACTGTGGGAAGTAGTGGGACCAAATAAAACATAAACAGTGACTCACCTCTGCCTGGTCAGTTTGAGACTTGTGTGTTTGCCTTGCCATTTTTTTTTTTTTTAAGTAGGCTCCATGCCCAGCCTGGAGCCCAATACATGGCTTGAACTCACGACCCTGAGATCAAGACCTGAGCTAAGATCAAGAGTTGGATGCTCAGCTGACTGAGCCACCCAGGCGCCTCTGCTTTGCCATTTTGATAGAGATTGCATGGAATCTGTAGAATGCTTTGGGTAGCGTGGACCTTTTAACATTATTAATTCTTCCAATTCATGAGCATGGACTATCTTTCCATTTTTCTGTGTCCCACAGTAATACATCCACTTGTGTTTATTTGGGCAACAACGGAATGTTAGACTTCTTATGCAGAACTGCTTAGCAGGCATAAAATACATATTAATTTGTTTGTTTGCTTATTTATTTAACTTATTTACCATATTATTTTTTAAGAAGGCTCCAAGACGAGGCTTGAACTCATGACCCTGAGATCAAGACCTGAGCTGAGGGGCACCTGGGGGTTCAGTCTATTAACCGTCTGCTTTTGGCTCAGGCCATGGTCCCAGGGTCCAAGGATCGAGCCCCGGAAGGTTGGGCTCCCTGCTGACCAAGGAGCCTGCTTCTCCCTCTTCCCCTCCCCCTGCTCATGCTCTCTCTCACACTCTCACTCTCTCTCTCAAATAAATAAATAAATAAATAAATAAATAAATAAATAAAATCTTCGAGGAAAAAAGACCTGAGCTGAGATCACGAGTTGGAGGCTTAACCAAATGAGTCACCCAGGCACCCCAAAATATATATTTAATTTTAGAAATAAAGTTTAACCTGACCTATGCCCTTAAATTTCATATATATATACACACACATACATATATAAACACAGAGATATACATATATTACATATATATTTTTTCAACTTACTGAGGTATACTTGACAAATGAAATTGTAAGATATTTAAAAGTATGCATTATGATGATTAGATAAACACATACATTTTAAAAGGAATCTGCCCATCTAGTTATTCATAGCATCCATCGTGTCACATATTTCTTTTTTTCTTTTTGATGAGAACATTTAAGTCTATTCACTTAACAAATTTTATTTATACAATACAATGATGTCAACTATAGTCACCATGTTTTACATTAGATCCCCAGAATTTATTCATCTTATAGTTGGAAGTTTGTACCCTTTTACCAACCTCTCCCTGTTTCCCTCGTTTCCCAGCCCCTAGCCCTGGGGCCACTTTTCTGCTATTTCTATGACTTTGACTTCTTTTTTAGATTCCACATATAAGTGATACCATGCAGTAGTTGCCTCTCTGTCTGACTCATTTTACTTAGCATAATGCCCTCACGGTCTATCTATGGTGTTGTAAAGAGCAGGATTGCCTTTTTCTCATGGCCGAATAATATACCATATTTTATATAATATTCCATACTATATGTATATAATGTTTATTTATATATAATAAATATATAGTATATTATATATATTAATATAATGCATATATATTTATAGTTATAGATTTGTATATTTGATATATTATATATTTTTATATAATATTCCATACTATATAGATACATAATCCAATCATTCATTCATTGATGGACACTTAGGCTGTTTCCATATCTGGGTTATTGTGAACAATGCTGCAATAAACATGAGGGTGCATATATCTCTTCAATATCCTGCTTTCATTTCCTTTGGGTATGTGACCAGAATTGAGATCGCTGGATCATAACATATCAATTTTCAATTTTTTGAGGACTCTCCATACTGTTTTTCATAGTGGCTGCTGCACCAATTTACATTCCCCCCAATAGTGCAAAAGGTTTCCTTTTATCCACACCTTCACCAACACTTGCCTTTTGTCTTTTTGTTAATAACCATTCTAACAGGTATGAGGTGATATCTCATTCTGGTTTTGATTGGCCTTTCCCTAAGGCTTAGTCACATTGAGCATCTTTTCATGTACCTCTTGGCCTTTGTATGTCTTCTTCAGAAAATGTTTAATCAAGTCCTTTATTTATTTTTAATTGAGTTATTTGTTTTTTTGCTATTGAGTTGTAGGAGTCCTTTATATATTTTGCGTAGTAACTCCTTATTGGATATGTGGTTCACTAATATTTTCTCTTGTTCCACAGGTTGCTTTTCATTTTGTGGATGGTTTCCTTTGCTGTGCAGAAGCTTTTTAGTTTGATGTAGTATCTTTTCTTTATTTTTGTTTTTGTTACCTTTGCTTTGGGTGTCAAATCCAAAAATCACTGCCAAGCTCAATATCAAGGAGCTTACCCTCTGTGTCTTCTTCTAAGAGCTTTATGGTTTCAGGTCTTACATTCAAGTCTTTAATCCATTTTGAGTTGATTTTTTTGTGTATGGTGTAAGATAGTGATCCAGTTTCATTCTTTTGCATGTGACTATCCAGTTTTCCCAACACCATTTATTGAAGAAACTGTTCTTTCCCCACTGTGTATCCTTGGCTCCTTTGTCAAAAATTAATTAACGATACATACGTGAGTTTACTTCTGAGCTTTCTACTCTGTTCCATTGATCCTTGTGTCTGTTTTTATGCCAATGCCATACTGTTTTGATTGCTATTGCTTTGTAGTAAGACTTGAAGTTAGAAAGTGTGATGCTTCTGGCTTTCTCAAGATTACTTTTCGTTATTAGGGGTCTTTCACGGTTCCACACAAATATTAGGATTGTAAAAGATGCCATTATTGAATTCTGATAGGGATTGAAGTGAATCCGTAGATTGCTCTGGATGGTAGGGACATTTTAACATTATTAATTCTTCTAATTTGTGATCCTGGACCATCTTTCCATTTGTTTGTGTCTTCTTCAATTTCTTTCATCAATGTCTTATAATATTCAGTGTTGAGATCTTTCACCTCTTTGGTTAAATTTATTACTAATATTTATGTATAAGATATATATTTATTTAAATAAATTCAACTTCCAACAGGTATTGCCTGCTCAGAAAGCTAATCCATGGAGGTCTTTATGTTAATAAGACTGAAATGGATTCCATGATGCATGAAAGAATTCTGTTACTTGGGTAATGGGTTGCATTTATGTTTTTGCCTGATGGGCAGTTTAACCCACAATACAAATATTAATGTTTCCCCCAAAGGAAGTAGGAAAAAGCATCCCTTCTAAGGTAGTATCCCAAGGAAAACACGCAGAAAACAAAATGGGTAGAATATAAGGCTGAGAATGAGACAAGCCATGGGAAGAGCAGGTTAGAAGCCAGTCCTTGGTTGGTAGTTAGTGTCAGTCATTGGAGGAAACACTGCCATAGAAATACAAAAGAGAGTGACTCCTTCTCTCTAGGGTCATCCTTTTTGCTGCTCCAAGAAGACAGATTCCCTTCTTCTGTTTTTCTTGACCCTAGGGACTCTTTATTCTCTACACACATCCCCATACAATGTTAGGAAGGCCATCTATAACTGTTTGAGTAGTGTACTGTTAGTTTTCCATAACAGGCTTTGCCACACAGCTTTCCTCCCAGCTGGATTTGGAGTCTGATCTCTCAGCTGAGTTCCATCCAGAAGTGCGTTATCTTCTCTTCATCTACTATGGCTAGTTAGGGGGAAATTATGTCCCCCCCCGCCAAATTCATATGTTGAAATCCTATCCTTGTGTACCTCAGAATGCGACTGTATTTGGGGACAGGGTCTTTAAAAAGATAATTAAGGTAGTGAGTTCATTAGGGTGGACCTTACCACAATATGACTGGTGCATTTATAAGAAAAGATAAGGACACAGACGTACACACAAGGAAGACCATGTGAAGACTCCGGGAGAAAAGGGCTATCTACAAGCCAAGGAGAGAGCCCTCAGAAGAAATCAGCCCTGATGACAATCTGATCTTGGACATCTAGTGTCCAGAATCATGAGAAAATAAATATCTACTGTTTAAGCCACCCATCGAACTTCTTTATGGCAGCAGTAACAAACTAACACAACCACCAACCCAGGTGTGAGAACAGAATTTTGTCTACTCTTCCAGCCATTAGGCTAAGCTTATTTGTAACATATATTTTTTTATGAAAGATGTTTGTTAAGATGATCGTGGTGTTTCTTGTTAAAAGCACAGGACTGGGTTGCCTGGGTGGTTCAGTCCATTAAGCATCTGCCTTTAGCTCAGGTCATGTGGGATGGAGCCCCGAGACAGGGCCCCACACAACGGGGAGCCTACTTCTCCCTCTCCCTCTGCCTACCTCTCTGCCCACTTGTGCTCTTTCTCTGTCAAATAAATAAATAAAGTATTTAAAAGATATATAAGAAATAAAAGCACAGGACTTTGACATGTCTTTGTTGCAGACGTGTATATGTTTCAAGCCATGATTTCTTGAAAATGCGTCTAAAGAAAGGAAATCCACTGAGCAAATAGCATGATTAATGGGACTCTACTGGCCAAATGGTTGACCTATAACAATTGGCAATGTTTTTTTAACTTAAGTTTCAAAACCAACAAGCATAAGACAAGATGCTCAATATCACTAATTATTAGGAAAATATAAATCAAAACCACAATGCAATAACATTTCACATCCATTATGATGACTACTATAAAAAATCAAACAGAAAAGAATAACTGTTGATGAGGATATGGAGACATTGGAAACCGTGTATGTACACTGTTGGGGCGAATGTAAAATGGTGCAAGCATTATGGACAACAGTATGGCAGTTCCTCCTAAAATTAAAAATAAAATTACCAGCAATTTTACTTCTGGGTATGTACCTAAAAGAACTGAAAGCAGAATGCGAAAGAGAGAGTTGCCACCCATGTTCATAGCATCATTATCCACAATAATCAAGAAGTGAAAGCAGCCCAAGGTGCATTGACAGATAAATGGATAAACAAAATGTAGTGTGTGTGTGTGTGTGTGTGTGTGTATAACTATTATTCAGCCTTTAAAAGGAATGGGGTATTGATGTGTGCTATGATATGGTTGAAATTTGAAGACATGCAAAGTGAAATAAACTAGTCACAGAGACAGACAGATACTGTGTGATTCTACTCAATGAGGTACCTAGAGTAGTTACATTCATAGAGACAGAAAGTGGAATGGTGTTGCCAGGGGCTGCATGGAGGAGGAAATAAGGAGTTAGTGTTCAGTGGGTATACAGTTTCAGTTTTATAAGATGAAAAAAATTCTGGAGATGGCTTGTACAAAGGGTGCACATGGTTAACACTAGTGAACTGTACACTTAAAAATAGGATGGTGAATTTTATGTTAAGTGTAATTCCACAATTAAAAATTTTAAAAATATAAGACAGCTTCAAGGATTTCTAGGCAAGGAAGACTTAGGCCTTATTATGTCATGGGGAAAAATAAATATATCCCATAAAAAATAATCCTGAATGGATCCGACAACTTTGCTGTATGTATAAAAGTCATTTTCATGTGCAACTCAGGGAGTAGCTTTTAATCTTCCAGAATATGAAAAAAAAAAGGAGCACAAAGTTCTTTTAGAGAGTCACATTGTGCCTATAAATGTTCTGCCTCAATTCCTCAAAATGCTTTATGGAACACAGCTACTAGTTGCAAGTGGAAAGCTCTTGCTGGATCACTTTTCATTTGTCTGACCATCTGGGGTAGAGTTTAAGACTTGAGAGATGCTTCAGTTGCAGAAGGGGAGCTTCCTTGGCCACGGTGTTCTCCTGTTTCTATGTAGTTTCAGCAATTCTAGAATCTCTCTTTTCAGGGGGCTTTGTTCCACAACGTTTTAACTACTGGCAGCTGATTAGTTGTCAGTGTTTTACTTCTTGTTTCTGATTATCATTTTCATACTTATTTTAACAAGTGCGTAGTCAGTTTCTGTCTGATTTTGCAGCCATGGAGCATGAGAAAAATAACAATTGAACCTAAGTAACTGCTTTCCAGGTTTGGTGTTGACTATCTATTCTTCTGGCTTACAAGCTATTGGATTTAGATAACAGTTCATCATTGCAGCCTACAGTACATAAAAATACTTCTGTTACTATTAATGTGCCTAAATCTACCAGTAAGGCCCCTGGAGAAAAATAGTATTCTGGGCATGGCCCTTAAGCTTCAAAGTGTTGTTTAATAAATGATCAGTTTATTGAATCAGACCTCTGTCTAGCTTTATAAACATTTTCTTTTTTTTTTTTTAAGATTTTATTTATTTATTCGACAGAGAGAGAGACAGGCAGTGAGAGAGGGAACACAAGCAGGGGGAGTGGGAGAGGAAGAAGCAGGCTCCCAGCGGAGGAGCCTGATGTGGGGCTCGATCCCAGAACGCTGGGATCACGCCCTGAGCCGAAGGCAGACGCTTAACCGCTGTGCCACCCAGGCGCCCCTATAAACATTTTCTTGGTTTCAAAAACAAAAACCAGTCATGGAAAATGTAAGGTAACACTCTTCAAGGCATTGTTGATATAAAACTGTTATTTTACTGAGATATTTCCTGTAGCCAGTCTTTCATGTAGCTAGTATTAACAGAGATGTTAAGGGCATTAGGGATTAGCCAGAGAATTTACATACAGCCTCTCAGAAAGCAAGGTGCCATACACTGGAGACTATATTAAGTAGTTGTAAGGATGTATATACTCATTTCATATCAAAAATTAAGAAAATCCTGAAAAAATAGGATTTCTCCAAATTTAATACTCTCACAGAACTCCATGTTGAAAGAGCTTCTGGGGTAAGGAGTACACCTGGACCCTTCCACTCAGATGTGAAGGGGCCACAAAAGGACCTGCAAATGGGAGCTGCCTGTAGATTAGTTCAAAAATCCAGCTGACAGTATTTTACTGGTAGCAGAATTTTCACCTGTATATACCCTCTTGTACAATTATTATGATGTATTATATGGTGGAAGAAAATAATCATCCAAAGAACTTGAAAGGCTCTCCTTTCCTTTCCTTCCCTTTCCTTTCCTTTCCTTTCCTTTCCTTTCCTTTCCTTTTCTTCCCCTTCCCTTCCCTTCCCTTCCCTTCCCTTCCCTTCCCTTCCCTTCCCTTCCCTTCCCTTCCCTTCCCTTCCCTTCCCTTCCCTTCCCTTCCCTTCCCTTCCCTTCCCTTCCCTTCCCTTCTCTTCTCTTCTCTTCTCTTCTCTTCCCTTCCCTTCCCTTCCCTTCCCTTCCCTTCCCTTCCCTTCCCTTCCTTTTCTCTCCTTCTCTCTCTCTTTTGTGTGTGTATGTGTGTGTTAGAAACCCATTTAATGTAGACGCTCATGGCCTGGACACAGTGGAGAGTGCCCTGGAATTGGGTAGGCAGGCAAGATAGGCAGGCCCACACCTGACCCCAGGAGGAGATGCCAGGTGGTGTGGGCCTGCCCAGACATGCCAAGGTAGCAGGAGAAGGGTGGCCCAGGCAGGCAGACCTGTAGGACAGCCCTTGAGAAGGTATCTAAGCTAGGTGGTGAGTGCCCAGGCCACAGCCCCTAGCCCAGAGAGGCAAGGTTGGGCCTGGTTGGGGGGGGGGGAGTTGGGGAGCCTAGGGACTGGGATTGATAGGGGCTTCCCGGAACTGCTGCTGGAACTCAAGGCATGTTTGCCTGTTGAACTGAAGCAACTCCTGGAGGCGGGCATGGATGTGGTCTTTCTTCTCCTCCAGGTGGTTCAGACAGCAGTTGATCTGGTCCAACATGGAGATGGTAGTAACATATTTTGCTTCCCAGAAGCTGTCATCCTTGCCTCCCACGCTCGCCTCTGCTGGCATGCCCAGGTCCCCATTGGGGCCCGATATTGAGCACTCAGGCACCCACAAGGGCCATGTGACTACTGGATGAAGCAACCTCCTGCAGACAGCAGGTACCTGGCGAAAGGAGGAGGTACCGGTGAACACATATTCTCAAATAAAATTCCTATATTTCAATAGTTATATTAAGCACACCGGTTTGAAAGGATTTGCTAATTTTTAGCAGCTTCGTTGAGTTTTCATTTACATACTACAAAATTCACCGATTATAAGTACAAATCAGTGATTTTTAGTAAATATACAGAGTTGTGCAGTTATCACCACAACCCAATTTTAGAACATTTTCATCTCCCCAAAAAACTCCCTGTGCCTATTTTCAGTTAATTCCCACTCTTTCTGCAGCCTCAGAGAACCACAGATATGCTCTCCAACTCTATGATTTTGCCTTTTCTGATCACTTGAAATCAATAGACTCACATAAAATGTGGGCTTCTTCGTCCAGATTCTTTCATTTGGCATAGTACTTTTGAGATTTATCCATGCTTTAGCACGTTATCAGTAGTTCATTGCTTTTGAACTAGATAGCATTCCAGATATGAATATACAATATTTTTAATGCATTTATCTCTTTTTATTTCAAAGTTTATTTTTTTTTAGTACTCCCTACACCCAACCGGGGACTCGAACTCACAACCCCAAGATCAAGAACTGCATGCTCCTCCGGCGGGTTCACCAGGTCACCCTAACACATTTATCTCTTGGCAGACATTTGGATTGTCTCCAGTTTTGGCCTATTATCGATAAGAATGCCAAGAACTTTTACATACATATCTTTGTGTGGACACATGCTTTTATTTCTCTTGGGTGAATTTCCAGGGGTGGAATTATTGGGTAACATAGTAAGTTCCTGTTTAACATTTTCAGAAATTACCTCTTTTCTAAAACAACAAAACAACTGTACCATTTTACATTCCCACTAGCAGCATATAAGGGGTCCATATTTGCCACATCCTCAACAATGCTTGGTATGGTCTGTCCTTTTTGTTATAGACTTGATATGTAGTTTTTATAAGTAATGCTCTTTGTCACTAGATTCCTCACTGAAGAGCCAATCACGCTCTTTTTTCCCCGGGGAGAAATAGGACGCCAGGAAATGAAAGATGTTATTTTTGCTGGCAGAGCTAGACTGGAGAATGTGGCTTACATTTGGAGCAAGAAAATAAGGCTGCTAATCATCTCATCTCTGAATTGAAATTATCCACCCCAAACTGCCAGCTCCTTTCACTTTCCCCTGCCCTCCATGGTCCCAGACTGCTCAGTGAGGCCACCTGGGAGAGAAGAAAAGCAGAAAGCCATGAGCGGAGAGCGAGGGGCTGGACACTGAGGTCCCAGTGAACATCACAACCAGTAGATGATAGGAGACCAATGGATGTCAGATGCTGAGTTCTCCCTGCTCAGATAAATCAATTTTCATGTGAAGAGCCACGTGAAAGGCTGAAATTGGTCCTTGGCTATAGATCCATTTGGGGGAATGGAGTAGAAATACCCACTTAGAAATATGAGCAAAGAGGAATAGAATTCCCCTCAAATGTGTAATCATGAGTGTAATTCCTTGCTCATACACATATGTAGACCTTTATTCTCCATTTTCTAGCAATACTGACTTTGATACTAACACGTATGTGTACATACAATTTATCGCTATGCAAAATGCTACTGCATAGGTTATCTTGTTCCAGACTCACAGATAGGAAACTCATCTCCAAAGGGTATGACAGCTCGTGAGTAACAGAGCTTGACCCTGTGCCAGGTCTCTGACTCCAAGTCTGTGCCTTTGCCTGCTCACCTTTGCTCATCAGCTAGGAAGCAGGAAACTACCTTTACAAAACTTATGAAATTTCCCTGTATGACCGCTTACTTTTAAGAGGCAAAATAGTATTTGAAATACAGAATCACAAATTAAACGAATATTATTAAAAACAAACCATAGAGGAATTGGTATGGGCACTACCAAAGTGAACAGATTGCTTTCACAGTGCCTGAGCCAATAGAATTGCCTGATGCATAATATGCTGTTTTATTTCCCACCAGTAATCTGCATGAAAATGAATCCCTTGAGAAATGCAACTGTGCTAGTGGCATATAATTACATTGTGACTCAGAGTTCCTTAGCATCAGGGAAGCACACTCCAAATAATTATTTCCATACAACTCTTCCATGGTTCCTACAGATGCTTCATCTTTACATGTTCTAATGCAGTGTTCCCAAGCTGGGTCCTGTGTAACACTAATGTCCAGAGAGATTGTAATAGATGTCCTATGAAAAAAAATTTTCCAGCCAAATAATTTCCAAAAGACATTAGGTTAGCACAAATTTAAATCGGTTCTTTAATATAAGGAATCTCTGAACCTTTATTATGCTATTGCACATGTGAATTTTTAAAAGGAAATATCACGTGGTTTCCCACATTTATTAATTTTGGAACTTTTCTCATGGAATACCTAACAATATGTGTGGGGTATTGCTAATTCCCAGGGGACATCTCTGAATATGCAGCTATATAGAAACATTTGGCATTAATTTGCCTAAAAAAAAAAAGGATAAAGCCACCAAATATGGTGAGGAGTGCTTGAGGTTTGAATTTGATAAGGTGAATGTTTTCGTATTAAAGACGTTAATGAGTAATACTAAGGACAGCAAAGCTTGCTTACTTAAAATGTATAAAGGTATCGTAAGAATAGCCATCATCAAAAATAGAGCCCATTTATTGATGATTAAAGTTGAGTCAAGAACTATTGTTATCTTGTGTTCATCTCTCTCCAAATCCTGTGAGATAGAAATTATTATCCCTAATTGGCCAAAAGCAAGGTTAGCTAATTGGAGTAACTTTTCCTGAGAGCACTCACCTAGTAAGTCACAGAGCTGAAATTCAAAGCAAAGTTTGCACAGCTCTGTACGCCAACTATTTCTTGTACTTCTCCATTCTAAAATGTAACTTTTACCTTAAATGACTTAATGTGCTGTACCTATCAGAGATTTAATTAATGAAGATTGTGACCCTGTAGAAGTTACAACTTTTCAAATAAACAGAAAAGAAAATATTATTCTAACATTACTTTTCTTGTTCTGGGGTTTGGCAATTAGCTTTACACAACCCTTGAGAAATCAAAATTTTCTGGAAACAAAATAGAAGCATTGTAAATGAATTTAATATAGTAACACTTAATAATTCTGCTAGAAACACAAAAACACTTCTAAATGCTATAAAAAACAAGCCGTGAAGTGCAGCTGTAAATTCCTCCATATCAGGTTCTAGTACCAGATGCCATGGGAAAAGATTGAAGAAGCAGGGTGTGTGTGTGTGTGTGTGTGTGTGTGTGTGTGTGTGTGTGTCCATGTGGTATTACTTGCAGAACGACCAAATTAAAATAGAAAGCAGAGGATGAATTTTCTTTTCTCCTTATTTGTACTCAAAGGTGGGAAATGGCTGTATAGAGAGATGATCTCCAAGAACCTTTAAAGGACTAACAAGGTAGTCATGAAAATAAAGAATGGGGTGTAGGGTCATGGCTTAGGCCATGAGAGCTACCTCTGATATTGAAGGGTTGTATTTTGATGAGATGGTAAGTATCTATATCATCCAGGGAAGAAATCCTGAGCAATAGGGCTGTGAAGGGTGATAGTCTAGCATAGCTGTTCAGTCTAAACTCAGAGTCAAGCAGCTCATATTCTTGTGCGAGCTCACCCTTCTTCTTCTTTTTTTTTTTTTTTTAAAGATTTTATTTATTTATTTGACTTAGAGAGACATAGAGGAAGGGAACACAAGCAAGGGGAGTGTGAGAGGGAGAAGCAGGCTTCCCACCGAGCAGGAAGCCCGATGAGGGGCAAGCTCACCCTTCAAAAGCTGTGAAAACTTGGCTCTGCTAGTCTGTGTGTTTAAGCTTGATTACCCTCATCTCTGTCCTCAAGACAGTCATGCTAACTTCACAGGGTTCGTGTAAGGCATGCATGAGATGATGTCAGTGATGTGCTCAGTCCACTGCCTGGCACGTAATGCAAGCAGTATAGAGGTAGCAATAAAAGCATGATCATTTGGAGTCAGATTTTAACTCAAGATAAGTTAAAACTTCCGAACAGAAGGAGAGAACTAATTCGGGAGGTGCTGAATCTTAGTCTGGATGATCCCATCTCAAGTAAGTTACAGAGATACTCAAAGATTGCAGGCGGGCTTGTCCTATCTCAGATTCCCTGACTCCTCTTTCACTTGATGCCTCACTCACACTGAGTTGCCTTTCCACGGAGGAACACTAGGTAATGTGGGGACTGGCTCCCATGTGGCCACACAACAAGAGCCAGGGTGTGGGAGTTACCTGCGTGCAGAATGAACCTTGGACAGTGAGAAATGGGATGCAGAAGGGAGCTGAACAAATAAACTCACCCTTCCTTCCCTCTGCTGTGTACTACCCCTGAGTCCTGCATGTGGACAGGCCGGTTGTTTTCCAGCTGATGTCAAGTGTTGTCATGTGTCATGCAGCACAGTGTGTCATATATTTCCTTGCCTAGCTTTGCCTTTTTCCTCACCTCACTGTCCTGGGTGTGCACCTCTCAAATAATCATTAAGAACTGAATTCTTACCTCTGGCTCTACATTCTAGAAGATCTGGGCTAAAAAGGTGTTCCTTGCAAATCTGAAATTTGCTTTTATTGCAAAGCTAAACTTTGACTTTCATCTCATTAGACAGGACATCGTATAAAGAGCAACATCAACTGACCTGTCTAGGACTTGTCCACCTCTTTGTAATAAACTAATCACATTTTCATATTAGACATTTACATAATAATTTTGAGGTCATGAAACTGGAGTGGCCCCTTTTTTCATGCACATTGTGATATTGTTTTAGGTGACACTAATCTCATGCAATCCAGGGCACTGATTATTGTAAAGAACAAGTTCATGGAGGCTTTTGGCCACTTCTGGCACTTCACCTTACCCTCGCACATTGTGACTCCTGACAAGGTGGGAAGGAGAAACAGGAGTGGGTGGAGTTCTGGGAGCTAAGGGAAGAGAGTGTTACTAGAAGGGGAAAGAACAACTCTACTGAATACTGCTGAGATGTTGTGCGAGATGAAGACAGAATTTTTCACAGCACAGAGTAGCAGGGAAGCCAGTGACCTTCACAAGACTGTGTGGCATGAGTGGGGCTACAGCCAGACTAGATTTGCTCAGAGTAGTGAATTGAAGGGGCCACAATAGTGTATGTGTAGATACAAGACATCAAATGGAGGCTGGACAGAACATCAGATGAGGGTCTCCACACTGATGAAGAATTATCCAGGAGAGAGGAAAGGATTGGTGATTCAAGAGAGAGTAGATAACAGAAAGCAGGGGCTAGGGAAGATAAAGGCATGCGTGCCAAACCACAGCTGAAGAGACTCTTCTGGTACGTATTATGATGAGAGCAATGTATTAGTGTTCTAGGGCTGCCGTAACAAGATGCTACAGACAGGGTGGTTTAAACAACAGAAACACATTTTCTCAGTTCTGGAGACTGGAAATTGAGATCAAAGTGTCAACAGGGTTGGTTCCTTATGACGGTTGTGAGAGACGGACTCCTTTCCTTCGCCTGTATATCCCTGTCTTCTCTTGGTGTGTTCAGGTGGTCTTCCTCTGTGCATACATGTCTCTGGAACACCAGGCATACTGGGTTAGGCGCCAGTGTAATGAACTCATTTTAACTTAATTATTTCTGTAAAGACCCTCAGTTCAAATATAGTTATTGTCTTAGTCCATTTGAGCTGTTGTAAGAAAAATACCACAGATCTCACTTATATGTGGAGTCTAAAAAAACCAAAAAAAAAAAAAACCCAAAACAAAAAAACAACAAACAAAAAAACAAAAACAAAAACCCAACCCAAACAAAAAACTGACCTCGTAGATATAGAGAACAACTTGGTATTTGCTAGAGGCTGAGGTGGGGAGGATGGGGAAGGGGGTCAAAAGGTACAAACTTCCAGTTAAAAGATAAATAAGTCCAGGGCATGTAATGTACAGCATTGTACTATAGTTAACAATACTGTGTTGTATGTTTTAGTTGCTAAGGCAGTAGACCTTAAAAGCCTTCATCACAAGACAAAAATTATTACTATGTGTGTGAGGTGATGGATGTTAACTAAGTTTATTGTGGTGATCATTTCACAATGTATACATATATCACATCATTTTTTGTACACCTAAAGCTAATATAATATTACACATCAATGATATATCAATTAAAAAATAGAAGAAAATAAGAGTGAAAATATATGAAAATTAGAAGATAATTATGGGAGGTCCAACATCAAAATAATAGGGGTTTCATGTGCACCACAACCAAAAAAATAAGGATAAAAATATAGGGGAGGAAATTTTAATAGGATACTTCAAGGAATTTTGTCAGAAAAAATATTGCTTCTTGATTTGAAGAGTGTACTAATTGTCCAGCAAAAGAAATGGAAATGGATCCACACCACACAATGAACATCACATCCTTGTTTACCCCTCCTGGTCCAAGCTACACTATATGATGACTAAGATACTGCGAAACATTGACAAGTCTTCTGTTGTTGGTCAATTTGAGTCATGTCTGCACATAAACAACTGAAGCAACAATGAAATGAATGCTTTTTAAGGCGTCCCATCACACTTAGAATACATTGAGAGCTCCCCTTCTGACCTACAAATCTCTCCATGATCGGGACTGTAAGTTATTCTCTAGTCTTCTTGCCTTGCATGTTCTCCCTTAGCCACACTGGTTCCCTTGCTGGTCCTTGAGCATGCCAAGATGAGGACCTTGAGGCTTGCTTTTTCCATTGTCCTGGAATAATTTTTTTTCTCTATATTTACATGTCTTCTCCCAAAATTTTATTCAGGTCTTCATGTAATGCAACCTCTTTCCTGACATTGCAACCTACGTTTTACTTTCATTGCTATTTCTTCCTTTATTTTCCAGTACTTTTCTTCAAAGCACCTATCATAAATTGAATAAACAAATAAATGAATTTTCTTATATATTGTCATCTCCATAAAATATGAGCTCTGTGCTGGCAGAAATATTGTTTTGTTTATTGCTACAAATGATGTCTAGAACTGTGCTTGGCAGAGTGGGAAATTAATACATTTCAATTGGATTAAATAAAATTGTAGATATTTTCTTTTTTCATCTATACCTAGAACTTTGTCTTCCCTCAATCTCACTTAAAAAAAAAAAACTTGGCCAAATCACAGGGTTTATTTTTTATTTTTAAAGTAGTCTTCTAGAGGTAAGTCCAGTAGATTCTACCTAGACTTATTAGAAATGGAAGGAGAACCAAAGCAGGTGTTACTCACAAAGGAGCTACGGGGAGCAGAAGCTCAGGAGGTTTCCATAGAGAATTCTAGTAAAGGGGCATCTCAGAGGGAAGTAGTGTCCTTGGGAGTCTTAAATCCTGGGGGCTGGCTTTGCTAAAGACCCTGTCTTCAAATTCAACTCAAGATTTTTTGAGCATCATATTTTCTGGATTTGGACGGTGAAAACGTTAGTGGTGGCCAGTGTTCTGGAAGGTGTAGGAAGCCAAAAACTTTCCTTCAACCCTGAAGGGAGGGAAAGAAACTCCCCTCTAGGTCCTCTGGTTGAACCTCTTCCCAGTCCAGAAGGATGGGGATTCAGGAAAAAACTGAACTTGACTTGCAGAAATTCAGAACCTGTGACTTTCTCATCCCTTACCCAGGGAGTAAAGTCATATTTTCAACAGATAGAATAAAACGTTTTACCCCTTTTAATGTAATGAGTAAAAATCTCACCTCTACCAGAATTTGTGACCCCACATTCACAATTCAAAACAGCAGTGTACACTGAATATGAATGATCCAAATATTGCAGGGGCTATAATCAAATACAAGGAATAATTTTTTATGGAAATAAAACCTATTCATCTGAAGAAAAAAAATACCATAGGCTAGGTGGCTTAAACAACCTTTGTTTCTTGTACTTCTGGATGCTTACAGTCTAAGATCAGGCATTGGCAGAGCTCGTGTCTGGTAAAAGCCTCTTCCCTGGTTCACAGACAGTCGTGTTGTCACATGGCAAAGGGGCAAGGGAGCTCTCTTGGGCCTCCTTTCTGAGGGCTAATCCCATTTATGAAGTCTCTGTCCTCATGACTTAATTACCCAAAGACTCTACCTCTACTCACCATC
The DNA here is from genome assembly GCF_017311325.1 of Ursus maritimus. Lineage (NCBI taxonomy): Eukaryota > Metazoa > Chordata > Mammalia > Carnivora > Ursidae > Ursus > Ursus maritimus. The sequence goes on from NW_024427107.1 coordinate 4,950,820, forward strand.
ACAATGGGAATTAGATTTCCACATGGATTGGTAGGGTGGGGGGAGGGGTGCACAAACATTTATTTTACAGCAGTCATATTCTGAGGTACTGGGGGTTAGGACTTCAACATATGAATTTTAGAGGGGCACGTAATTCAGTCCATAACAAGGCAAAGCATTCTTTTGTCTCCTGTAACAGGGGAAAAATGGGGCAGGCACGGTGTGTCTGATTTATGGCTTCTACAGTCTCAGTGAAACATGTATGGGGAGGAGATTTAAAAAGAGGAAAAAGGGGGCACCTGGGTGGCTCAGTTGGTTAAGCATCTGGCTCAGGTCATGATCTCACAGGTCATGAGTTCGAGTCCCGTGTTGGGCTCCGTGCTTAGCAGGGAGTCTGCTTGAAGATTCTCTCCCTCTGCCATTCCCCCTCCCCCCTCTCTCTCCCTCTCTCAAATAAATAAACGAATCTTTAAAAAGATATAAATGAAAAGAGGAAAAAGTTTGAAACAGTTGTCTAGGGGCATGGGAATACTCTCTTACTAAAGAAACATAGTAGGAGTCCTGTGCTGTGATAAGGCCCATTTCAGTTTTGTGGTCATGAATTTAAAGTGAAACCATGCAGCTTGGTTTGTAATTTCCTCTAGCAACACGCAGCTGCTCCGGAAGGCAGAAGAAAGCAGATGGGATTTTACCAAGCAAGTGTCACTCACCACTAGGAATTAAAATAACATGCAATTATGAGAGAGGTTTAAAATAACCAAACATTTAGATATAATCTATCACTCTCTTCACCAAATGTTAACTGCTACCAATTACGCCTCTGTATTTTTCTGGTTCACTCCGAGCTTGGGTAAATCAACTTGCTTTAAATCTTCTCTTAGAACCCAGGACTTCTAAGGTCCGTGTCACACACCCAGGCTTCAGAAGAGCGGAACCTAATAAGTGTGAAGCTCTAGACTAGAGTCAGAGGTTTTCACCAGTGAGCCCTAACAGAGGACAAAAGTTGCCTGAGGGCCTACAACCAAGCCAAAATTCCTAACTGGCGAAGGACTCAAAATTCATTGACTTTCCCGTTTATGTAAAACTAGGGAGCTAGGAAAGTTTATAACATTTTGTATTCATAACCTGGAATGAACTTTTATTTATTCATCCAGCACGTATATTACTGAGTGCTTACTATGTGCAGGTGCTGTTCTGGTGCTGAAGGTGATAAACAAGAAAATCCCTGCATGTGGAGTTTAATGGGGGAGAAGGAAAGGAACATGCACGTAGAAAAATGTCAATATAATTTTAGATGGGGATAACACTGGGAAGAAAAATAAAACATTGTGAGGAGTTAGAGAGGGGGGAGGGTTTAGATAGGGTGATTGCGTGAACTCAGGAGGGTGTGCGTTTGGGTAGCGTGTGAAGGAAGCTGGGAGGGCAGAGCACTTTGCAGCTCTGCAGAGACTAAGCATTGCTCTTCGCAGTCATTGTTTGCTGAATTGCAGATTGAATGTTGATAAATCTGCCTCAAGGGGATTCTACTTCCTAACACACGGCGCTTAGAATACGAGGTTTGATTAGCCATTGCTTTATTGTACAGATTGCAACAATGTCAAAAAAGTCCCATTACCATGTTATCAGTGAATGTGCAACTTTTGTTTCCTCTGAATCAGTTGGTTCTTCTATTATTTAAAATTTTAGTGACTGTTTAGTTCTCATAAACAGTTAATAGAAATCTTGAAGCCACAGAAACTCTCAACTTTCGTGGAGAACTGACAGACACCAAAATGGTTCTCCCTACATCATCACAACTGCTAAATGGGCTTTAGTATGCAGCCCGTTCTTACTGTAACATAGAAAATATTTCCATGTTACATTGTTATCATATGAGCTTTTTCTGCATATGAATTCACCTCTCCCACGGCACTATGACATGATAGTTAAACAACTTTGGCATTAATCAGGTGGAGGCATTGGGGGATGGAAATAAGATCACATTTTAGGAGGAACCCTCCCATACATATGGCATATATATAGATATGTGTATCCATGTCCAGGAGTTCTACCTATCTTCCACCTATCTCAAGAAATTTAGAAATACATAGGAGGGTAATTTTCATTAAGATAAGTTCCAAGTATGCTATTTCATTTAGGTGATGCCCTTTTTAGGGTAATATTTGGCATCTGGTTATTTGCCACATAGTTGAAAATAGGCTGTTGTTTCAATTTCTATCATTAACAATGTCCATAGAAATGGCCAGTTCTGGCAATATCTAAGAATCACAGTAGACCCTCAGTCTCCTTTCTCCCAAGTAAATAACTGGGAAGTAGACCAAGTGCTCAGTCAGAGGTGACTTTAGGAGATTGCAAGCGAATATCATGCAAACAGTTGGTCTTTCAATCACTGGTTCAGTACATTTTTCTCTACAGCAGGTATAAGAATTCCATGTTTTGCTTTTCCAGTCCTGGTCAACAGCTGATATGTGTGACAACCAATTAGCTATTATTTAGCAAAGGTGAGTGGAGTTAACTTTATCTCCAAAAGTGTTTAAGAACAGAATAACTGAGGACAATGAAGCTGGCATTACATTTATGCTATGCTAGGCTTCCTTATTTACCTAAGAGATAATAATGGGACTACAACATCATCTAAGAAGCCTTTAGATTTTGTTTTTATAACAACTTTATTGTGACATAATTCATATATCACAGAAGTCATCCTTTCAAAATTTGCAATTCAGTAGTTTTTAGCATATTCACAAATGCAGTATATTCATAGTATATTCTAATTTTACATATTTTATAACCACAAAAAGATCCCCTGTACCCATTACTTCCTCTCAGCTTCTGGCAGAGAAGCTCTATGAATTTACCTATTCATTATTATTTTATTTTCTTATCTACAGTTATATATCTTCCTGAATGATCTATCCTTTTATCATTACAAAATGTCCTTTATCTCTAGTAACAATTTTGGTCTAAAGTCTATTTTGTCTGATACTTGTATAGCCACTTCATTTTTCCTTTGATTACTGTTCTCATGCTATTTCTACACTTTACTTTCAACCAGTTTGTCTCTTTGAACCGAAATTGTGTCTCTTACGAACAGAATATAGTTGAATAATGCTTTTTAAATCCATTTTACCAATCTCTACATTTTGATTGGAGTGTTGAATCAATTTTCAGTTAACACGGTTACTGAAAGGTAAGATTTATTTTTGCTATTTTCTATATGTTTTCTTTACATGTTACATCCCTTTCCCCTTATCCCTCCATTACTACCTTCTTTTATGTTAAATAGGTATTTCCTATTGTACCATTTTATCCACTGATTTCTTTTACTGTATTTTTAAGTTATTTTCTTAGTGGTTGCCCTAGAGATTAAAATTAGTATCCTCAATTTAAAAATATTAATTTCAATACTATACAAAAACTTTGCCACAATATAGCATTCCTTTCTCCTCCTCCTTTTTGTAATCATTATCATAAAAATTATAACATTATGCATTATAAGCCCATTAAGACATTTTAAAATTATTGCTTTATGCAAATGTCTTTTAAATCAGATAGAAGTAGAAAAGACTAACATGCAAAAACACCCTTTATGTTTACATATATGGTTACCTGTACCAGTGCTCTTTCTCTGCATGGATTTGAGTTGCCTTCTGACGTCATTTATTTCAACCTGAAAAACTCCCTTTAGTATTTCTTGTAGAGCAGGGCTGCTAGAGAGAAATTCTCTGTTTTTATTATCTTAATTTCTCCCACATTTTGAAGAATGGTCTTGCTGTGTATAGAATTCTTTTTGACTGTTTTCTTTCAGCACTGTGAATATGTTATCCCACTGCTCTCTGGCCTCCATAACTTCTGATCAGAAGTCAGCCATAAATCTTATTGAGGCTCCCTTGTACAGAATGAGTTTTTCCACTTCCTGTTTTCAGGATTCTCTTTTCGTCCTTGTCTTTTGACATTTTGGCCATGGTGTGTTGAGGTGAAAAATCTGTTTGAGTTTGTGCTATTTGGGGTTGACTGAAATTCATTAAATGATTAATGTTTTTATGATTCGGAAAGTTTTCAACCCATTTTTTTCTTCAAGTATTCTTTTTGCCTCTTTCACTTCTCCCTCTTCTTCAGGAACTCCACCATGTGTAAGTTGTCATGCTTTAAGGTGTTCAAGGTCTCCGAGGTGCTCTTCATTTTTCCTCATTCTTTTTCTTTTTCTTCCCCAGACTGGATAATCTCTTTCAATCATCTTCAAGTTTTCTGAGTCTTTCTTCTGCCATTCAGATCTGCTGTTAAATCCCTCTAGTGATTTTCTTTTTCTTCATTTCATTTATTATACTTTTCAACTCCAGAGTTTCTGTTTGGTAATTTCTTTGCAGTTTCTCTCTACTGATATTCTCCATTTAGTAAAGCAACATTGTTATGCATTATTTCTTTCAAAATTGTATCCTTTAGTTCTCTGACATATCTATTGTGCCTGATAAAGTCTTTTAGTAGTAAGTTCAACATCAGAATTTCCTTAGGGACAGTTTCTATAGATTGCATTTTTTTTCCCTATGCAAAGACCAAATTTTAATTATAGAGCCTCAAATTTAAATTATAGAGCTTTTAATAAATTTGAGTATTGGTTCTTACTTCTGACTATACATTAGAATCACCTAAGAAAATGTAAAAAAATACTGATATATACCTCAAATTAATTGAATTGGAATCTCTGTGGATAGGCCCCAAGTATATGCATTAATATTTTTAAGTTCCTTAGCTTATACTTATGCTTAGTAAGTGTTGAGAATCCTATGGTTTTAAGTCTGGCACTAATTGGTTTAACCAACTTTTGTGAGTACTCAAAAGAAGAGGACCATTCTCTAGAAGAAGCAAAAACAGAATGGCTTATGAGGAAACTCTATGATTTGAGGTGGAGTGAAGGTTTCAGAGAGATCCTGAAGTTAGGAAAATATTTCTCACTGGTGTAAACATATATAACTAACATTTACTAAGCTCTTGCAATATACTTGGTACTGTGTCAAATGTGTTAAGATGATTTCATCTTAATCCTTCCAACATCCTCTTAAGATGGTTGCTACTTTCATAAGCCCCTCATGTAGATGAGGAAAGTGGGTCTGAGAGTGGTCAGATAACCAGCAAGGAACCAGATAGTAAGCAGATGGACTAAGAGGGAAACCTGGGTCCAGCTCAGTCCCACACCCATAATTTTATTAACCAAGTGTGTGTGTGTGTGTGTGTGTGTGTGTGTGTATTGCATAAATTACTCATAAAAATAAAAACCTTATTTTATTTGGAAAAATGATTTGCCAGAATGTATCAAAAAGCCATAGAAAAGCATACATTGGATCAAATGATCTCATACTGTGACTCACTCAAAGAGTTAACAACAAGTATATTTTAAAATTTATGTAAAAAATGAAAATAACTTAAATCTAGAAGTGTTCATGTTTGAAGAAATTTAAATCAGCTATTTTAATCAAATTAAGAAATGTTTTTGTATAGTGTCAACTGAAAGATTATAGAATTATATATGTATCATAATCAAAACTATTTTAGAAGGCATACTAAAATTTTAATAATAGTTTTAATCTGTAGAAAGGGAAAAACTAATTGCTAATTTAGTTTTATTTTTCTGTATATTTCAATTTTCTACAATGAGCATCTGTAAAAAAATTAAAACTTAAAATATAAGATATAAACATTAATTTCCATAACGAGTTTGTGAGTAGTTGTGGATTTCATAGCTGTGGGTTTATTGGGTGCCCTCTTAGTTAGTTTGGGCCGCTATAACAAAATACCACAGACTGGGTGGCTTAAACAACAGAAATGTATTTTCTCAGAGTTTTAGAAGTCCAGATGTTCTGGCCAATTTGGTTTTTGGTGAGGATTTTCTACCTGGTTTCCAGATAGCTGCCTTCATGTCCTCACATTGCCTTCCCTTGATGCCTGTATGCTGGGAGAGAGAGAGAGGGAATTGAGACAGAGAGAACTTTCTGGTATCTTTTCCTATAAGGACACTAAGATCAGATCAGGGCCCACCCTTATGACCTCATTTAACTTAATTACTTCCTTAGAGGTCCCATCTACAAATACAACCACATTGGGGGTTAAAGGCTTCACCATATAAATTGGGGGTGGAGGGAACACAAACATTTAATGTAACAGGCACCAATTGAATGTTGGAAAATGATTTAAAAATAAGATATTTAAGTAAAAGAGGATTCAGAATTGACTTTTTAAATCTAGGTTCCATGCAAGAATTTGGAGGGCATGTAATCTTGAAGTTATGTGCAAGATTATCTTGGCATTTGTTTTGGGGATAGAAACTAGCGCAGCCTACTGGGTATTTACCCCAAAGATACAGACATAGTGAAGAGAAGGGCCATATGCACCCCAATGTTCATAGCAGCTTTGTCCACAATAGCTAAATCGTGGAAGGAGCCAAGATGCCCTTCAACAGATGATTGGATTAAGAAGATGTGGTCCATATATACAATGGAATATTACTCAGCTATCAAAAAGAATGATTTCTCAACATTTGCTGCAACATGGACGGCACTGGAGGAGATAATGCTAAGTGAAATAAGTCAAGCAGAGAAAGACAATTATCATATGGTTTCTCTCATCTATGGAACATAAGAACTAGGAAGATTGGTAGGAGAAGAAAGGGATAAAGAAAGGGGGGGTAATTAGAAGGGGGAATGAAGCATGAGAGACTATGGACTCTGAGAAACAAACTGAGGGCTTCAGAGGGGAGGGGGTGGGGGAATGGGATAGGCTGGTGATGGGTAGTAAGAAGGACACGTATTGCATGGTGCACTGGGTGTTACATGCAACTAATGAATCATCGAACCTTACATCAAAAACCAGGGATGTACTGTATGGTGACTAACATAATATAATAAAAAAAATTAAAAAAAAAAAAAGAAACTAGTGCAGAACTTCTATCAGATGTGACCTCATAAAAGTTAAAAAACACTTAATTAGAGAAAATTCACTAAAAAATAACACAACAGGGCACCTGGATGGCTCAGTTGGTTATGTGTCTGCCTTCGGCTCAGGTCATGATCCCAGGGTTCTGGGATCAAGTCCTGCATCTGGCTCCCTGCTAGCGGGAGTCTGCTTCTCCCTTTGTCCCTCCCTGCCTGTGTGCACACACTCAATCTCTCTCCCAAAAATAAATAAATAAATAAATAAATAAATAAATAAATAAATAAATAAAAATCTTTAAAAAAATGAAAAAGAACACAACAGATGAAGAAAATTAATATTTTGATGACAAAACAAGTCAAAAAGGATTTTCTTAATACAGAACAGAGAGACTACTGCAAGGAAATCAAAGACACTGGCTTCGGAATGGGTGGACCTGGGTTTAAAGTCTAGTTCTGTCATTTTTACTAGAATTGTGACTTAAATGAAGTTAGTCAACCTCCTGGAGTCTATCATTGAGTGTGCAGGTCTGGAATATTGGTTAAAGCTGGTGAATGTTGCCAAGTACTGTGCTAAGCAGTTTCCATGAGAAACCTCGTTGATAGAATGACTCCAGGAGGCAGGTAACAGTATTCTCACTTAGAGGTAAGGAGGTTGAGGTTTACCCAGCAAGATAAGTGGAAACACACATAAGCATTTAGCACACAATCTGGCATGCACAAAGATGTCAGCAATTGTTTGCTTTCACCCTATTGGACAGTAACATTTATATTTTGTTACTAGATTGGCCTTCCAATCCTATCCTTTCTTCTCCGCTCTCTGATGTATCAAATGTTGCTAGAAATACAAATGAACATTTTTACTTCAATCCACAATTCTTGAAGGAGTAACTATGCCAAACATGACTGCCTAGATTTTCCCTCTGGGGAAATCTCTGGAATGCAGGTCAGGCTGAGGATTCACAGAAAGATGCATGTCCTTTGAGGGATTTAACCCCAAGACAAAAAGTCCATGAATAGATTACAGCAATTTATTGCTCAGAGTGATAAATTTGATTATTAAGATGAGTACCAAATTGTACCCATTTCAGAAAGCTTGCTGTATCATTCTTTGTCCACTCCAGAAGTGGTTGTTTAATAGTCGGTGTCAAACTATCCTTGGGGGCTGGACACAGCGGGGAACAGACAGACACAAATCTCCTTGGGGCACATAACCATAAAACGCCTTATGTATGCTCCATGTCTATTATGTTTGGTAGCTTTAATGTACTGGATTTACTGGATTTTATGCACTGGATTTACATACCAACAAGAATTTGTACAAATTTTTTGGTGGAAATTTGGACCTCAAGAAATAGTATTTCATTACTTGAAGCAGTAGACCTACTGCCATGCCACCTTGTGGCAAGGCTGCAAATTTCAAGGCTGAAGAAAATCCGGTAGTTGAGTGTTAATTTTATAAACAATGACAGAGGTCATATTACCAAATCATACCGTGTCAAAAAAATTGTCTATTTGTGGGGGGATAGCTGACATCTATAAAATTAAGTCGAGTAACTTGTACCCACTATAAAATTATTACACAATATTTCTGGCGTAGATTTCAAAATACTGCCCAATAGTCCTAAAAAGGAGTTGACACAGAACTCCTACAATGCCGATTTTTATAAGGTGAAATTGTTGATAAATCTCTTCCTTGCCTAAATTGCCAATTAGTTCTACTGAAAAATATAGTGCCTCGTCTCATCCTTTTGTTTATTCTTTTCTTTTCCCTCACGGTGGCAATCAAGAGCAGCTGGAGAATGTATCATTTGGGGTGCTTAATCTACCAGAGTTTGTAACACGATCCATGTTTTTTGCCCTGGCTGTACAGTGAGGTTAAGTCATGTGTTTTGTTAGCAGCAAATGAAGCCAATGCCATAACGTGGAAATCAGTTTCTATATGGGTCACTTAGCTTTGCATTATTTCATGGCCACAGTATGTGACTTTAATTTTTAAAAATTTTTTATTATGTTATGTTAGTCACCATACAGTACATCCTTAGTTTTTGATGTAATGTTCCATGATTCATTGTTTGCGTATAACACCCAGTGCTCCATGCAATATGTGCCCTCCTTAATACCCATCACTGGCCTATCCCAATCCCCCACCACCCGCCCCTCTGAAGGCCCTAGTTTGTTTCCTAGAGTCCATAGTCTCTCATGGTTCATTCCCCCTTCTGTTTACTCCCCCTTCATTCTTCCCTTCCTTCTCCTACCGATCTCCCTGCTATTTCTTATGTTCCACAAATGAGTGAAACCATATGATAATTGTCTTTCTCCTCCTGACTTATTTCACTTAGCATTATCTCCTCCAGTCCTGTCCATGTTGCTGCAAATGTTGGGTAATCGTTCATTCTGATGGCTGAGTAATATTCCATTGTATATATGGACCACAACTTCTTAATCCATTCGTCTGTTTAAGGGCATCTCGGCTCCTTCCACAATTTAGCTATTTTGGACAATGCTGCTATGAACATTGGGGTGCATATGGCCCTTCTCTTCACTACGTCTGTATCTTTGGGGTAAATACCCAGTAGTGCAATTGCTGGATCATAGGGTAGCTCAATTTTTAACTTTTTAAGGGACCTCCACACTGTTTTCCAAAGTGGCTGTAGCAACTTGCATTCCCACCAACCGTGTAAGAGGGATCCCCTTTCTCCATATCCTCTCCAACATTTGTTGTTTCTTGCCTTGTCAATTTTTGCCATTCTAACTGACGTAAGGTGATATCTCAAGGTGGTTTTGCTTTGAATTTCCCTGATGGCTAATGATTTTGAACATTTTTTCATGTGTCTGTTAGCCATTTGTATGTCTTCATTGGAAAAGTGTCTGTTCATATCTTCTGCCCATTTTTTGATTTGTTTATTTGTTTCTCGTGTATTGAGTTTGAGAAGTTCTTTGTAGATCTTGGATACCAGTCCTTTATCTGTAGTGTCATTTGCAAATATATTCTCCCATTCCGTGGGCTGCCTCTTAGTTTTTTTGACTGTTTCCTTGGCTGTGCAGAAGCTTTTTATCTTGATGAAGTCCCACAAGTTCATTTTATCTTTTGTTTCTCTTGCCTTTGGGGATGTGTCATGAAAAAGGTTGCTTTGGCCGATGTCGTAGAGGTTGCTGCCTATGTTTTCCTCTATGATTTTGATGGATTCCTGTCTCACATCGAGGTCTTTCATCCATTTGGAGTTTATTTTTGTGTATGGTGTGAGATAGTGGTCAAGTTTCATTCTTTTGCATGTAGCTGTCCAATTTTCCCAGCACCATTTATTGAAGAGACTGTCTTTTTTCCACTGGATGTTTTTTCCTGCTTTATCAAAGATTAGTTGCCCAAAGAGCCGAGGGTCCATTTCTGGGTTCTCTATTCTGTTCCATTGGTCTATGTATCTGTTTTTGTACCAGTACCATGCTGTCTTTGTGCTCACAACTTTGTAGTATAGCTTGAAATCCGGCATTGTGATGCCCCCAGCTTTGTTTTTCCTTTTCAACAATTCCTTGGTGATTCGGGGCCTTTTCTGGTTCCACACAAATTGAAGGGCTATTTGTTCCAGTTCTTTGAAAAATGTCATTGCTATTTTGATCGGGATGGCATTGAAAGTGTGGATTGCTCTGGGCAGCATAGACATTTTAACTATGTTTATTCTTCCGATCCGTGAGCATGGAATGTTTTTCCATCTTTTTGTGTCTTCTTCAATGTCTTTCAAGAGTGATCTGTAGTTTTTAGAATATAGATCCTTTACCTCTCTGGTTAAGTTAATTCTGAGATATTGTATGATTTTTGGTGCTATTGTAAATGGAATCAATTCCCTAATTTCTCTTTCTTCAGTCTCATTGTTCGTGTATAGAAATGCAACTGATTTCTGAGCATTGATTTTGTATCCTGCCACAGTACTGAATTGCTCTATAAGTTCTAGTAATTTAGGGGTGGAGTGTTTTGGGTTTTCCATATAGAGTATCATGTCATCTGTGAAGAGAGACAGGTTGACTTCTTCTTTGCCGATTTGAATACATTTTATCCCTTTTTGTTGTCTGACTGCTGTTGCAAGGACTTCTAGTACTATGTTGAATAATAATGGCGAGAGTGGGCATCCTTGCCGTGTTCCTGATCTTAAGGGAAAGACTTTCAGCTTTTCCCCATCGAGAATGATATTCACTGTAGGCTTTTCATAGATGGTTTTTATGAAATTGAGGAATGTACACTCTGTCCCTACCCTTTGAAGGGTTTTAATCAGGAAAGGATGCTGTATTTTGTCAAATGCTCTTTCTGCATCAATTGAGTGGATCATATGTTTCTTGACTCTTTTCTTGTTGATATGATCTATCACCCTGATCGATTTGCGAATGTTGAACCACCCTTGCATCCCAGGGATGAATCCCATGTGATCTTGATGGATAATCCTTTTAATGTACTGTTGGATCCTATTAGCTAGGATCTTATTGAGAATTTTGGCATCCATATTCATCAGGAGTATCAGTCTGTAATTCTCCTCTTTGATGGGGTCTTTGCCTGGTTTGGGGATCAAGGTAATATTGGCCTCATACAATGAGTTTGGTAGTTTTCCTTCTGTTTCTATTTTTTGAAACAGCTTCAGGAAAATAGGTATTATTTCTCCTTTGACTGTTTGGTAGAATTCCCCAGGGAATCCGTCAGGCCCTGGACTCTTGTTTTTGGGGAGGTTTTTGATCACTGCTTCAATCTCTTCATAATTAATTGGTCTGTTTAATCAATTTCTTCCTGTTTCAGTCTTGGTAGTTTATAGGTTTACAGGAAGGCATCCATTTCTTCCAGATTGTTTAATTTATTGGCATATAGTTGTTGATAATAGTTTCTAATGATCCTTCCTATTTCTTTGGTGTTGGGCATGATCTCTCCCCTTTCATTCATAATTTTATTAATTTGGGTCCTTTCTCTATTCTTTTGAATAAGTCTGGCCAGTGGCTTATTGATCTTATTTATTTTTTCAAAGAACCAGCTTCTAGTTTTGTTGATCTGCTCTACTGTGCTCCTGGTTTCTAATTCATTGATCTCTGCTCTAATCTTGATCAACTGCCTTCTCACACATGGGTTAGGCCTGTTCTGTTCCAGCTCCAGCTTCTTGAGGTGGGAATATAAAATCTGCATTTTAGATTTTTCTATTCTTTTGAGTGAGGCTTGGATGACTATATATTTTCCTTTTAGGACTGCCTTTGCCGTGTCCCATAGGTTTCGGACCGATGTGTTTTCATTATCATTGGTATCCATAAATTGCTTAAGCTCATTTTTAATTTCCTGGTTTACCCAATCATTTTTAAGCAGGATGGTTCTTAGTTTCCAAGTGTTTGCGTTTCTTCCAAATTTTTCCTTGTGATTGAGTTCCAGTTTCAAAGCATTGTGGTCCGAGAATATGCAGGGAATAATCTCAGTCTTTTGGTATCAGTTGAGACCTGTTTTGTGACCCAGTATATGGTCTATTCTGGAGAAAGTTCCATGTGCATCGAAAAGAATGAGTATTCTGTTGTTCTGGGGTGTAGTGTTCTATATATATCTACGAGGTCCATCTGGTCCAGTATGTCATTCAAAGCTCTTGTTTCTCTGTTGATTTTCTGCTTAGGTGATCTGTCTATTGCTGAGAGTGGAGTGTTGAGGTCTCCTACTATTAACGTATTATTATCCCCTACTATCAACGTATTCTGGTTAAGAGTTGGCTTGTGTATCTGGCTGCTCCCCTGTTGGGGCATAGATATTTATAATTGTCATATCTACTTCTTGGATACATCCTTTAAGAATAATATAGTGTCCTTCGTATCTCTAACTACAGTCTTTAGCTTAAAATCTAATCTGTCTGATATGAGAATTGCTACCCCAACTTTCTTTTGAGGTCCATTGGCATGAAAAATGGTTCTCTATCCCTTTACTTTCAGTCCGGATATATCTTTAGGTTCAAAATGAGTCTCTTGTAGACAGCAAATGGATGGGTCATGTCTTTTTATCCCATCTGCAACCCTGTGGCGTTTATGGGAGCATTTAGGCCATTCACATTGAGAGTGACTATTGGGAGATATGATTTTAATGATGTCATGTTGCCTGTGAAGTCTTTGTTTCTATAGATTGTAAATTTCTTTTCTGTATCACTCTTGGGGCCTTCTTACTTTTATAGAACCCCTCTTAATATTTCTTGTAGGGCTGGCTTGGTGGTCACATATTTTTTCAGTTTCTGCTGGTTTGGGAAGGTCTTTGTCTCTCCATCAATTCTGAATGACAACCTTGCTGGATAAAGGATCTTTGGCTGCATGTTCTTCTCACTTAGTGCTCTGAATATGCCTTGCCAACTTTTCCTGGCTTGCCAGGTCTCTGTAGACAGGTCTGATGTTATTCCGATGTTCCTCCCTCTGTAGGTGAGGATTCTCCTCCCCCTGGCCGCTTTCAAGATTGTATCCTTGGATCTAATATTTGTGAATTGCACTATTATGTAACGTGGTGTCGGTCTTTTCTCATTGATCTTGGGAAGGGTCCTCTCTGCCTCTTGGACACGAATGCTTGTTTCCTTTGCCAGATTAGGGATGTTCTCCACTACAATTTGTTCAAATATCTCTTCTAGACCTCTCTCTTTCTCCACCCACTTGGGGATGCCAATGATTCTGACATGGGAATGTTTCATTGAGTCAGTAATCTCCCTTAATCTACATTCTTGAGATTGGATTTTTTTGAGCCAAGTTTCCATTTTTTTCCTTCTTTTGTATCATCTCATCTTCCAATTCACTACTTCGTTCTTCTGCCTCATTTACTCTGGCTGTCAGAACATCCAGTTCAGACTGCATTTAATTCATAGCATTTTTCATTTCTGCCAGATTTGCTCTCATTTCAGCCCTTTGAGATTCTATATTCTCGTTAATATTTTCATTAGTATTTTTTTTCAAGCCTACACATCATCTTGACCATTGTTACTCTGAACTCCATTTCTGACAATTTGGTTATATCCATATCCATCAGTTCTGTGGCAGAGGCCATAGTCTCTGTCTCCTTTCTTTGCTGAAGATTCCTCCTCCTTGTCATTCTGATGAGGAGAGGTTGGGGGGATGCACAGAGCCCAAATTATTGACCAGAACCCAGGCAGTGTGCATTTGTTTTATAGGGACCTTAGGGATGTGGGCTTCTTGATTTTTCAGCCTGCCTTCTGGGGGGAGGGGCCTGCCGCACTGATACTTGGCAACCCTGTTTGGGTAGAGTTGCCCGGTCCCCTGTGAAGGGGGATGGGGTTGGGTGCAATGTGAACCTGTATTTCTGGGCTTCTGTTCTCTGGCGGCTTTCCCTGGTGGTTTTCTGTGACTCTTCTGAGAGTCACAGCAGCAGTGGCCATATCCTAGCCTCTGTCTCAGAACAGAGAGATTGCAGTCTGCTCTCCACTGAGCTCTCCTGGCCAGTTTAACTCTGTTTCTGTCGGTGCTGCTAAAAACCCTGCAGCGTCCTGGGTTTTGTGCCCCACAGCCCCTCTCCCAGCCCTCCTCCCAGGGCAGGCATGTCTCTGTCCTTTGTGCTTCTAACACTGCCAGCCGCCCCCGGTTCCCACGCGCACTCCCCAGCTCCCTGTTTCAGTGTGGTTCGTGCACGTTCCAGAGCTCTGGTTTTCAGTCTGGTCGCACGTGCATTCCCGAGCTCCCGGTTTCAGTCTGGCTCCAGTGAGCGCTCCCACAGTATGTGACTTCAACCAGCTCTGGTGAGCCATTGTAAAAATATGCATCAAAGGTTATCAAGGTTATCATGGTAGAAATCCACCAACACCACAGAAAAAAAACTATTGCAGGCAACTCTCCTTTTTTGTAAGTGATTAGAATTGTCATTCTAAATCTAAGGTAATAAACACTATGCAACAGTGTGTTGATGGGCTATTTATTATTTATGACACTACAAGATATACACATACCTTTGCATATCGAATTAGCAATGTCTAGTAAGTGACAGATACAAGCCACTGACAGGAACTTTTAGGGAAAAGTTATCCATTCTTTTTGCATCTGACATTTCATAAGGACTTTAAAACACCAATTATTTTTCAGTCATTATTATAGGAAAACCCTGCATGTATGTGCACACACATACTCACAAACATATAGACACACTTTTGACAAAACTGAACCAGTGTATCATAAGCACATCCCATCATTCTGTTAAGCCTGTCTGACTTTGTAGATGGTCACCTGGCAATCAAAGTTTCTGCTGAGGGACCTAGGTAAAGAGTTAATAACATTCACCTATGCATAATAAAATTATGTGATTAGAAAATTAATTTTACGTCCACAATAGCTAAATCGTGGAAGGAGCCAAGATGCCCTGCAACAGATGACTGGATTAAGAAGTTGTGGTCCATATATACAATGGAATATTACTCAGCAATCAGAAAGAATGAGTTCTCAACATTTGCTACAACATGGACGGCACTGGAGGAGATAATGCTTAGTGAAATAAGTCAAGCAGAGAAAGACAACTATCATATGATTTCTCTCATCTATGGAACATAAGAACTAGAATGATCAGTAGGGGAAGAAAGGGATAAAGAAAGGGGGGGTAATCAGAAGGGGGAAAGAAACATGAGAGACTATGGACTATGAGAAACAAACTGAGGGCTACAGAGGGGAGGGGGGTGGGGGAATGGGATAGACCGGTGATGGGTAGTAAGAGGGCACATATTGCATGGTGCACTGGGTGTTATACACAACTAATGAATCATCGAGCCTTACATCGAAAACCGGGGATGTACTGTATGGGGACTAACATAATATAATAAAAAATCATTATAAAAAAAAAACAAATAAGAATATTTTACATTTAAAAAAAAATAAATAAATCTATCAAAATTAACAGCAAAAAAAAAAAAAAAGAAAAAGAAAATTAATTTTACAAAAGGGCTGTTGGCCAATGATTGTTTAGCAGAAAACACTTCAATGTTTAGTTTTTTTCCAGTGTAAAAACCACAAAGCAAGAAAATACTTTTAGTATTTTCAAAGTTTCGGCACTCAGTCTTGCTTATTTGAATTAGATTAAACATTTAACATGGCTTTAAAGAGATTTCTGAATTCTGAGGAGAAAATGGTGAAAAAAATTTTTTTTTTGTTATCCTAATGCAGGTTGTTTTTTTTTTTTAAGATTTTATTGATTTATTGGACAGAGAGAGACACAGCGAGAGAGGGAACACAGGCAGGGAGAGTGGGAGAAGGAGAAGCAGGCTTCCCGCTGAGCAGGGAGCCAGATGTGGGGATCGATCCCAGGACCCTGGGATCATGACCTGAGCCGAAGGCAGACTTAATGACTGAGCCACCCAGGTGCCCTTAATGCATGTTTTTGATCTTCAAAATGACTGTACTTATGGAAAATTATTTAAACCGATAATGGAGAACACTTTTAACACACTAAGGAGTTATGAGCCTTTACTCACTAGAATTCTAATAAATTTAAAGATAGCAAGAAAACTCTTCAGAGCTCCCCAGTCAGAATATTCAACAGTTCTCTTAGCAGGAGATATAGATGACAATTAAACACATCTTACAGAGTCTCATTCAAATAACGTTTCTTGATTAACTACATTCATTTAGGTATTGAACTGTGAAGTTGTAATAAAATTATCCTTACTCTTATGGAAATAACACATGTTCATATTCATATTTTAAAATCAAATTATCCTCCATCAGCTACTGTCTCTCAGTGTCATTCCAAGCCCCACTCCTAGGTGCAATCATTTTTAGCCTATTTAGCAATGTCTAATGGTCTTACTACATAACATTTTGCTGCCATTTTAAATTCTTCATTGTTCCTTTTTTCTATTATTACTTAATTATTTAGTATTTATTATATCCATTATGGAAAAATGAAGGATTGACTATGTTACCCCCCTCCCCCCAACTTTCTTTCTCTCCATCTTCCTTTCTATTATGTCATTATACTTGACTTCAGTTAAGTAAATCTTTAGTGTTACTAGCAAATTTGGAGGCGAGCATTTGTTTTTGGCAGCTGTCCTTCCCAATCCTCCAATGTGCTATCTGGCTCTACCTAACCTGGGACCTCTTTTCTAACAGCCTTTGTACCCTGTACTTCAGGCACAAAGCACATTTTCTTCTTTCTAGGGCACCCTGGAGCCTAGCACACATTCTTTCCTGTCCTGGAAATGGCTTTACTCCCATCCCTACCTTGCAAACCCCTCGTCCCTTTTAAACCTCACCTCTTAAGAAGCCTTCTCCAACCATTCTGAGCAGAGGCTGCCACTCCTCTCCTTGTGCTCCTGACAGCATTCCAGTACCCCTGGCATAGTAATTATTGAATTAAATAAAATTTGAGGCAAAAACTAATAATTTAAGACTGTTTCCAAGCCTTTCATGTTCTTCCAAACCAGAGTTGGAAGAGATAGTACCAAAAGATGAAGAAGCTAGGAGTCCAAAGAGACTAAGAAGTCCGTGTAAGAAATATTAGGAGGGTCTCCTGCTCACCTAGAGTGTTTGAGAAATCCATGTGAAGTCCACGGAGCACACTGCTGGGATCCTACCCAAACTGCTGTCCCGAGCTGTCACCATGTGGCAAATCAGCCTGACCCCTGACTCCAGCACCACATCCAGTGTCCCCACCGCACTGGCCTCCAAGAGCCCATGGGAGACGTAACACTATACCACACCCATTACTGGCTTCTCTCCCTTTCTTTCTGATTTTCACACTTTACTGGTGGTGTTTCTTGAAATCAACTCCCAAATCATGTACATTCCTTGTTTTAGAGTTGGGTTCTGGGAAAATCTAAGTTAAGAGAGCACTTATTTTGAAATTTCTTTGAATCGCATGGATGGTGTTCTGGCTGTCACCACTCCCTCCAGGACAGACCCATGGGGTCCTTGATGCGATGGTCTTTCCCGCCAGACTGACAGGCAGAAGCTTTGTCTTTGATTGATCTAACTCTCAACAGATTTTTGTGAAGGGAATAAATGTGCACATGAATGGAAGATATCCCATAGGAGCCACATAGTAATACAGGATGTTTCTAAAATGCTACAAGTTAGATTCCTTATTGCTTACCTACTTCAGCAAACATGCAGGCTCGTCTGAACTGGTCCATATTAGGTAGTGAATGAAGCTCACTAAATATTTTAGTCACATTCACACTCCCCAAATGAGTCATTTTTTCCAAACCTACATAGCATTTTATTGGCTCGAAAGATGTTTTCACTCTTTTAAAAAAAATAATGTTTCAGGAGAGGAACTTTTTATTTAGAGTTTAATGATCCCAGAGACTCATTAATTTTCTTTCTTGAAACACGGAAATAAAGCATTTCCATCTAGTTCTAAACCATTTTTATGAAGCTAATTTTCTCCACTACTGAATTTAGAGAAAACCTTCTTAATTCAGAATCAGACATTACATACCATGTGTTAAGTCTTAAATATGTAAGTACGTATTTAAAGTAGCTTATTTTCTGCACCATGAAGCAATACAATATTGAAGTTGATATTTTGAAGAATCAAAATACAGAAACTGAAAGGAATAAGTGCTAATTGGTTTTAGTTTGCCAGGAACCAGGTTTAAGACACTAAAAAAATATTCAGCCAAAGATGTTTGATACTCTTCATACCACATGCATAGTTTGAAGGCATTACAATTTGACAGCATCCAAAGCAAACCTTATTTGTCCTTCCCTATCACTGTGTACTAGGGAGGAGTTGAGGGTATTACACTTCATCTTACTTTTTAACTATTGTGCATATGGTGCCAGGATTTTGCTATGGACTGAATGTTTGGGTCCCCCCCAAATTCATATGTTGAAACCATAATCGCCAAGGTGATGGGGGGGGGGTCTTTGCAAGCAATTCGCTCAGGGAGTGGGGCCCTCATGAATGGGATGAGTGCCTTAAAAGAGGATACACCAGAGGAATGATCTCTCTCCTGCCATGTGAGCACAGAGTGCAAAGGCAGCCAAGAAGAGGGTTTTCACCAGGAACCAAATTGAACAGCACCTTGACCTTGGACTTCCCCGCCTTCGAAATGGTGGGATATAAATGTCTCTTATTTAAGCCATCCAGTCTATGGTATTTTTGTTGTAGCAGCCAGAGCTGAATGAGACAGATTTTTGAGAGCATACCATCAGAGGAGCCTCAGGAGAGGCGCAAGGGACTGCTCTGTCCCTGGCTGTCCAACACTGCGTAAGTGTCACTGGTCTTGTCACTCTTCTGAGCCCAAAAGTCTCCAGCTGTTGCAGAGAAGTTGTGTGATCTGGCATGCCACTCTCTGCGGTATTGTGAAGGCCAGGAAAACACTGGTGAAGACGCTTTTCATCAGTAAACCTCATGCAGGGGTAGAGTGTTCTATTTATTCTTAGACTTGTGTTTGCCCTTTCTACCTAAGATTAAATGAACAAAGAAATATATGTATTTTAGGTAGTAAGGGGGAAGAAGAAGGAGAACAAAATAAATATACATTTTATCACATTGGTTGAATTAGGAGTTGGCAGACACACATTTTTTCCCACAACTTCTTGTTAATCAACATCTCAGGTGCTAGTTTTCTCCTTCCTAAGATGAAAGTTGGGATGATTTTAAAGTGTTTTCAGGCACTATGACACAAGTTTATCCATAGAATTCATGGTAAATTTTAATGGGAATGTATTCAATATGTGCTGCCATCCCTTTGGAAAAGATACGTCCTACAAAATAATGTTTCTTTGGAATGAGAAATCCATTTTAGAGTGTATGAACCCGTCATAGTATGACCTAAGCTTCTTTTTCCTGACACCACCCCAGTCATTTCCTGCATCAACAGCAGGTGCCCACCAGGCATTCCCCAAGACTGACAGAGATTCTCTCTGTGACCACTCTAGTTAGGGTCCTCTGGGCCCTCTTCTGGACTAGGCCTCTGTCCTGGCCAATGCAAATTCAAACTCTTAGCACAGACAACTGCGTCCCCCGCAGCCCCACTGAGAGATGAGAACACGCACCAGCATAGTTTTATCAGCTCAAGGCACCATCTCTGGGATGACTGCTCCAGCCCACTTATCCTGCGTGGGAAAGGTCAAGGCTGTCAAAAGAATTTACTGTTTGTTCCAACCAACACCTGAAGATACGGGGCCTCCCTCCCGGTCTTTGTGAGAGAGTAGGAACCTGACTTTGATACGGATAAGCATGAGTTAGCAAACACAGATGGCCTAGTTACGTGGACCAACCCCTTTCTGCTTTTTGTAATTCCCTTTCCTGACTCCACTGAGCACCACTCACCCAGGCCCTATTTATTCATATGCCCTTTAAATTGTGCTGTCACCTCTTGGTGAATCGAAGTTGAATGCGGTTCATGCTTTTCCGTATTGCAACAGTTATTACTGATTAATAGCTGTCCATCATGTTTTAACTAGTGACTGGCTTAGTTTATCTTTGACAGGGTCCAGTGCAAAATGAAAGCACAGATAACCTTGTTTGCATAGCATGAAAGTATCATTAAAGGAACTGAAACATAAACAATTTTTTCTCTTTCTTCTACCATCTATTCCTGGACTTGCTGTTTTTCTGATACTTAATTTTTTTTTAAGTAAAGAAAAATGTGAAAAATTTTTATTGAGGTATAATTGGCATGTAGCATTATATTAATTTCAAGTGTACAACATAATGTTCCAATATTTGTATATATTATAAAATGATTACCCCAATAAGTTTAGTTAACATTCATCACCATACATTCCTACAAAAAAATTTTTTTTCTTGTGACAAGGACATTTAAGATATACTCCCTTAGCAACTTCATATGTGCAGTATTATTAAGTGCAGTCATCATGCTGTACATTACATCCCTATGATAATATGTTTTATGAATGGAAGTTTGTAACTTTTGGCTCCCTTCACCCATTTCTCCCACCCCCACCTCTGGCAACCACCAATCTGTGCTCTGTATCCATGAGCTTGGTTTGTTGTTGTTGTTGTTTAGATTCCACATATAACAGAGACCATATAGTGTTTATTTCTCTGTCTGACTTAGTGCACGTAGCATAATGCCCCCCAGGTCTATCCATGTTTTCACAAATGGCAGGATTTCATTCTTTTTTATGCCTGAGTAATATTCCTCTGTGTGTGTGTGTGTGTGTGTGTGTGTGTGTGTGTGTAACATCTTTATCCATTCATCCACTGATGGACACTTACCATATCTGGATATTGAAAATAATGCTACAATGAATATAAGGATGCATATGTCTTTTCAAATTAGTGTTTTCATTTTCTTTGGATAAACAACCAGAAGTGGAATTGTTGGATGATATGGTAGTTCTATTTTTAATCTTTTGAGGAAACTTGTATTTTCTATAGTGGCTCCACCAATTTCTGTTTCCACTAACAGTGCACAAGAATTCCCTTTTCTCCACATTCTTGCCAACCCTTGTTATTTCTTTTTTTTTTTTTAAAGATTTTATTTATTTATTTGACAGAGATAGAGACAGCCAGAGAGAGAGGAAACACAAGCAGGGGGAGTGGGAGAGGAAGAAGCAGGCTCATAGCAGAGGAGCCTGATGTGGGGCTCGATCCCGTAACTCCAGGATCACGCCCTGAGCCGAAGGCAGACGCTTAACCGCTGTGCCACCCGGGCGCCCCAACCCTTGTTATTTCTTTTCTTTTTCATAATAGTCATTCTAAGAAGTGCATGGTGGTATCTCCTTAAGGTTTTGATTTGCATTTCTCTGATGATTAGTGATGCTGAGCATCTTTTCATGTACCTGTTGGTCATCTGTATATTTTCTTTGGAAAAATATCTAGTCAGATCATCTGCCTTTTTTTTTTTTTTAAAGATTTGATTTATTTATTTGACAGAGAGAGAGACAGCCAGTGAGAGAGGGAACACAAGAAAGGAGAGTGGGAGAGGAAGAAGCAGGCTCCCAGAGGATGACCCTGATGTGGGGCTTGATCCCAGGACCCTGGGATCACGCCCTGAGCCAAAGGCAGACGCTTAACAACTGAGCCACCCAGGTGCCCCATTTTTTAATTGGATTTTTTTTTTTTTTTGCTATCGAGTTGTATAAGTTCTTTATATTTTTTGGAAATTAATTCATTATCAGGTATAGGATTTGCAATATTTTCTTCCATTCAGTAGGCTGACTTTCTATTATGTTGATTGTTTCCTTTGCCGTACAGAATTTTTTTAGCTTGATGTAGTTCCACTGGTTTATTTTTGCTTTTGTTGCTTTTGCTTTTGACGTCAGATCCAAAAACTCATTACCAAGACCAATGTCAAGATTTCAACCCATGTTTTCTTATAGAAGTTTTATGGTTTCAGGTCTTATATGCAAGTCTTTCATTCACTTTGAGTTAATTTTTTTGCGTATGGTGTGAGATATTGATCTGAATTTCATTCTTTTGCATGTGGCTGTCCACTGTTCTCAATACCAGGTACTGAAGAGATTGTCCTTTCTCCACTGTATACTCTTCTTTGTCATAAATTAAGTGACCCATGTACTTTGTTTCTGGCACCTTTATTCTGTTCTTTTGATCTATGTGCCTATTTTTATGCCAACACCATACTGTTTGATTACATAGATTTGTAGTATAATTTGAAATCAGACAGTGTGTTGCCTCCAGCTTTGTTTTTCTTTCTCAGAATTGCCTTGGCTATTCAGGATCTTTTGGTTCTACATAAATTTTTGTTCTATTTCTGGGAAAAATACCGTTGGAATTTTGATAGGGATTACATTGAATCTTTAAATTGCTTTGGGTATATGGACATTTTAACAATCCATGAGTATGAATATCTGCCCATCTATTTATGTCTTTCTTTAATTTCTTTCATCAACGTCTTAACAGATCTTTCACTCTTATTAAATATATTCCTGGGTATTTTATTCTTTTCCATGCAATTGTAAATGGGACATTTCTTAATTTCTCTTTCTGATAATTTGTTATTAGTATATAGAAATGCAACAGATTTCTGTATGTTGATTTCATATCCTGTGACTCTATTTATTGATTTATTAGTTTTAACAGTTTCTTGGTGGAGTCTTTAGGATTTTCTATATGTGATGTCATGTCATCTACAAGTAGTGACAGCTTTACTTCTTCTTTTCCCATTTGGATGCATTTTATTTCTTTTTATTGCTTGATTGCTATGGCTAGGACTATTACGTCGAATAGAAGTGGCCAGAGAAGACATCCTTGATTTAAGAAAAAAAACTTCAAGCTTTCATCATTGAGTATGATGTTAGCTGTGGACTTGTCATATTTGGCCTTTAATGTTGAGGTACATTCCCTCTACACCTCCTTTGTTGATAGTTTTTATCATAAATTGATATCAAAATTTGTCAGATGCTTTTTTGTGTGTCTATTGAGATGATAATATGATTTTTATCTTTCATTCTGTTAATGTGGCATATCACATTGATTGATTTGTGGATGTTTAACCATTCTTGCATCCCTGGAATAAATCCCACTTGGTCATTGTGTGAGATCTTTTAAATATATTGTTGAATTTGGTTTGCTAAAAGTTTGTTGAGGATTTTTGTATCAACAAACTTTTAGCAAACCAAATACAATCTTGTCTTTTTAGTCTCTACTTCATTAATTTCCACTCTGATTTTGTTATTTTCTGCCTTCTACTAACTTTGGGCTTTATTTGTTCTTCTTTTTTGATTCCTTGAGATGTAAAGTTAGGTTATTTATTTGAGATTCTTCTTGTTTCCTTAGGTAGGCATTTATAACTTTTCTCACTTTGGAACTCCCTGTGCTTCCTAGAGCTGAATGTCTGTTTCCTTCCCCAAGTTATGAACATTTTCAGCCATTATTTCTTCAAATAAATTTTCTGCTCCTAAAATTTTTAATTACTAGCATGATTTTTACCTTTTGTCTTTATATGGTACAATTCCAGTTTTAAATGCAGATATAAAAGCATTGAACTCACATCCTCAATCACTGAAGTTACACAATTTGTATTTCATGACTTATGCAAACATATGCACTTCATTCTTGTGAGAAGAACAGAAACACCACAGAAAACAAACACAACTGTTTCCATTTGCTTCTCGAGACTTCCACCATGGCTATCTGCCTTGGGTTACTGGCGACTGAGAAAGGACAGAGAGGAAAAGGAGCTATTTGTTGCCTTATCTTTCCCTTAGGCTAAGGTTTTAAAAAAACAAGAAACATTATTTAACATAAATATAAATTACAATCTTAGAGTCCTTTGGTTCCAGACAATATTGATATTTGTTTTTTCATTCAGCAAACATTTTCAGGCTCCATGGAGACACCCCATAAAATAGTGAAAGACAAACAAAATCCCTTTCTCATGGATTTTCGTGGTGGGGCGGGGGGGGGGGGGAATAATCTACTATAGGTAATTACAATACAAGGTCAGCTAATGCTAATAAGAAAAGTGACGGTGGTCAGAAGATTCAAGGTGGTGTGTGTTAGTTTGTAGAGGGTTGTGAAGAGGCCTCTGATCAGAAGTATGAAGAAGAGAGGAGAATGCATGCTGCCATCTTGGCATACGCACATGCTGAGCCAATACATACTGGAGGTACCTGGAGAAGAGCAGAGGGCCTAGCCTGAACCTTTCAGAAGACACATTTTAACATTTGTCCATGCATTCATTGATACTTCTCTCTGCAGGAGAAGTGAACTGGTTGTAGTGACTGGCTGCTAACAGAGTATGGAAAAGGAAACACAGTACCTTTCCAGTGGAGAAACCTGGCATTTTCCCTCAGAACTTTGAAGATAGTGTTCATAATTTAATAACAACCAATTAGAATTGCCAATAAGAATTCTGATGCCAGTCTGATCCTGGTTCCCCCATCTTCTAACCTAACTACAGCTATTAGAAGTTTTATTTGTCTTTTGAGTTCCTTTATTTCATCAGGATGCTTATAAGTCATGGCTTTTGACTTATTTTATTTGGTCTTGGACTAGGCATGTGAACTCAAGGACTCATGCTTCTTTTTAGTTGAGAGAAATATTATTCTTTTTTGAGTTTTTCCCTTCCCTTTTCTCTCTCTCTCTCTCTCTTTTTAAATCCTTATGGAGCTCCCCTACTAAAAACATATTGGATGTTGTGATTTGTTCTTGTAAAATGTTTTCTCATATTGTCCTTCTTTTTGTCTTTTTATTTTGTGTTCTTAGAGAATTTTTGACTTTGCCCTTTTACTTTGTCTTTTAGATTATTAATTTACTTACGCCTTTTTTTTTTAACTTAAGAGTGTTAATTTAAAAAAACTTTTTGCAATCACATTTAGAACTCTTTTAAGGTCATGTTTATTGAGTATAATTTACACAGAGTAATATTCACCCCTTTTAGCATACAGTTCCATGAGTTTAAACTAAAGCACACAGTCATGTAAACACCTACAGTGAAAATGTGGAACAGTTCCATTACCCCAGATGACAGTCTATTGCTTTTGTTCTTTTTTCTGTGAAATCTGTTCTTTTTTGTACATAATACTCTCAGATCCATTTAATAACTTTTTAATTATTTTGTTTTCTAAGTTGTTTCTGCTTCCTAAATCACTATGGACTTTTAAGGATCAATTGTTCCATCTGGTGATTCTCCCCCTCCCCCTGAAGTTTGCTGGTGTGAGTTTCTCTGCAATTTTCAGGTCCATATCTCCACTGACTTCTCCCTTGAGTGAGAGAGTTGACTCCAGGTAGATCAGTAAGGTGCACAAGGTGTGTGGATAGCAGGTTCACATTAGGGGGTCATGGGCATGGCACAGTCAGGCAGGAAAAGAATCCCAAAGAACTAAGTCAAGTCATCTTTACTTGGCTGGGTAGTATTCCCATTCTGGGTAGAAACTTTTTAAAACTTTCTTTCTTTTTTATGATTGTTATGGTGGTCCAGAGTTTCTTGAGATATACTTCCCTTATTCGCAGGTATTTACTCCCCACTTGGAATCTTCCAAAGGCAGTTAGTTCACTGTCTTCATAGGACATGTTCCAAGTTTCAAGCTCTGGTGTAGGCCAACTGCTGACCTCTCCTGCAGTCTGTAAGTGTGTGTGTGTGTGTGTGTGTGTGTGTGTGTGTATGGTGAGGAGCTCTCAACTGATCCACTGTTCCATTCACTATCACGGCCCCAGTGTTGAGGAATTCCTCACCGGTTCTCTTCCACTGGCGCTTATTTCCTGTTTTTCAGCACCATTACAGGTTTTGTGTTTCTGTCCTTCCTTCCTTTTCCTTTCACTCCCACCCTCCCTACTTCTCTCCCTTCTTCTCTTCCCTCTTTCCTTCCTTCTTTTTTGTGTGTCTACTATCATTTTGTTTTCAGTCCACTATCTCGATCTAGTCTCTCTTACTTTTGGATCCTCTATTCTTACAGTCATTAAAGAGGAAGTGTAATGTAATGGTTGAGAGTGTGTATTTTGACAACAGATTTGACAACAGAGCTGGAATTTCAGCCCTTTCGTATGTTATCTGTGTGACCTTGGGCAGGCTGCTTTACTTTTCTGTGCTCCGGTTTCCTTATCTGTAAAATGCAACCATATTAATGATTACAAATGATCTCACCTCTGTGAGATCGTTTGAAGGATTAGAAGTGAGTATGTGTAAGTCACTTAGAACATTGTCCAGCACATGTTACTGTTTTATATATAGTATGTTCTTAAAATTCAATGAGTTCTCTCTTTAATGTTATGATTTAAATTTTTTTGGTTTTATGGAGTGTACCACCAATTCATTTTATTTACTTATGTCAAAGGTGAGAAAAATATTATTTGTATAAAGATAGTTTTATAAGGTATTAATAACAACTAGAAACAACTCAAATGTTTAATAATCATACAATGAATAAGTAAACAACAGAATTTTATTGTAAATTAAAAGGCAAACATATGGAAAAAGTAGATTCATAAGATTTTTTTGTATGGAGAAAGAAATAAAGAATGCCTAATATATTTATACATTGATTTTGTATTTAACTTTTCAGTGTTTAAAGATTGCAATCAGAAAAGATTGTATTTTACTTTTTTTGGTTTTAATTTTGTTCATTGTTATTTTAAAGAAGAAGATATAGGAAAGAAAAATTAAAATTCCTGTAACAACCAGGTCAGTTTTAAGATGCCTCTAAGCTGTTCCAGTTCCAGAGACAGACAATGTAGGCTGTCTGGAAGCAAAGCCTCAAATACCATAATTGCCACTGGGACCCACCCTAGTCTAAGAAAACAATTCTGAGACACTCTATTTTGCTTAAATGAAATAGCTCTTTGTGTCTCAACCTTTGAAGTCAGTCCAACCCACCTATATTACAACATTATAAGTACAGTCAGAATTTCTAGCAAGAGTTTTCCAATGAGGAACAAAGCTTCATTGAAGCTTACATTATAGGAATCTGAAGAAGTCTGGAGATGATGGTTCATGTTAAACAATAGGTACTGGGTGCCTGGGTGGCTCAGTCAGTTAAGCATTTGTCTTCAGCTCAGGTCATGAACCTAGGGGTCCTGGGATCAAGTCTCTCATTGGGCTCCCTGCTCAGCAGGGAGTCAGCTTCTCCCTCTCCCTCTGCTGCTCTCTCTCTCTCTGCCAAATAAATAAATGAAATCTTTTAAAAAAAACAATGGGTACTATAATGTTAGTTAAAATAAAAATTAGGATATTGTTCATGAAAAATATTTTAGGTTTTCTTTTAGGGGCAAGTACTGGGATAAGATGGGTGAAATATTTGAGAGATGTTTCTTTCTTGTATGACTTATGATCAGAAAACCAGTAATATATTTTAAAGAATGTAGGCAAAGCAAAGAAAGCTAAGGATGTGGTCAACATGTGTGATTTAAATAAAATGCACTATTTTGATAGTTACATTTTAAAAATGGTATACTTTTAACATTGAATAATTACCAGCATTAAAACATTTTAAAAGTGTAATCATATCCACTGCTAGTGTTGAATATATTTACATATGTAGTATGACCTTTTAAAACTTAATTTGTAAACTAAACTACCAATCACAAAAGTAGTGTTAAGCTTACCATTCATTAACATGTTGCTTAATTTTTGTGTCATAAACAAGCAAACAAGATGTTTAATTTTTTTCTTTTAGCAAATCAAATTTTATACAATAATACTGATAAACCCTGATTTGTATACTCTTAAAAATTATATTTGGAAAGACATATTACATTCTCCAAAAATGTCCTTCTGATATTTTCTTTCAGTTAACAAATTAAAAGAAATAAAATGAAATGTGACAGCTGAGAAATATGAAAGAGTCTATTTACTAAAAACTAGTTTACAGATTGAGTTAAAATAATGAGATGAGGAGACTTCTGGCAGACACATAGGACTTGTTTACATTTTGATTGCAGTTTAATAATTTGCTGATTGCATTATAATCACAGCAATATTGCATTTTAATCACTTGCATACATTCGGTTAACTAAATTACTGCCTTTAAATCACAATTTGATTTTTGCTAATACATAACCAGTTCTTTTTCTGTCCCTGCTCCAATAAGGATCATAATCAGTAAGCACGGTTTTGAATCAATTCTTTTTGGTAAACTCCCTAGCCACATTCTGCTTCTTGCCTACTAACGACATTATCTTTCACACAAATGTGGAATAATGAGTAATGCTTCACAGAATAATGTATAATAAATTGGAAGCAAGCCTCATCTAGCATAAACCTGCAATATTCCTTGTGTGACAAAAAGCCACAATTACTGAAGCAGAGAATTGCCCTGCTCTTCCCAAAATGGGTGTCTGTCTTTCCTGCTGCTGAGGCTGCCTGGCTTCATGTGGGTCAGTGGTTGAGATGAGTCACTGCAGAAGGGACACAGGACATGTCACCAGACGCTTTAGGATCTGCAAGTGCTGTGGAAAGTTTTTAATGTGCCCCTCCCCACATTAATCAAGCATTTATTCATTTTTAGAAGAAAATATTGTAAGAAAGCAAAAATGATTCATAATCCACTGCCCAGATAATCTCTGTACCATTTTAAAAATAAAATAGAAAAAAGAAAAAAGAAAAAAAAAATAGAGACAACCCACTTATGGTAGAAAATTCAAATAATGTATCATGCTTTGCAGTGAAAATAAATCCTTTCTATTAGTTTCTACTTCATTCTCTTTCTACAAAGCCACAGTGTCTTTGAGGTCCTTCTAGGAGGAGGACTTGGAGAGGAAGGGACAGAGACCCCTGGGGTGTTGGGGGATGAGGAGGCAATGGGCTCATGCCCTCTGACTGTCCAGAGCCCCAGGACAGGTTGCAGAGGGCCTAGCAAGCATGGGGGACCCCAGGAAGCAGAACCAAGACTGAGAAGGTCCTGAACTGGAGTGTTGGGTGGCACCTGCGTGCAGGAGATGTCTGGGAGGACCAGGTGGCCCAATTGGCTGAGGGTCATCCAGGTAGAGTGAACTAGTCAGAACTCCCCAGCGGGGACCAAGGAATCATACATGTATAGAATCATACACCGAAGATAAGGCAGATGAAAAGCCGCTGGGAGCCCATGAGGACAGGATGTGATATGCTGGTCTGGTGCCATGTTTTACTTAAGTTTCCTGAGAGTTCAGGAGCCAACTACTCAGACCATGAAAGAAGACAGGAAGAAAGAGTCTTTGAAAAAGAAGGTAATTTGGGTGAACCTGAAAGTGATGGGGTTAACTCAGAAGTAATCATGTTAGCTGGCAAGATTAAGTTATTTCCACCACCAATGCAAATGGGTGTTTCAGAGCTAATCTAACTTCTATGATAGAAAAGTTGTTTTGTTCCTATACATCTGTGCTGTGATTTTCATGAATAAACCTGTTTTACTTGAATTTTATCACTTAGTCCTCACAGCTTTAGCAATACTACCATCTCATTTTTTTTTAAAGATTTTATTTATTCGACAGAGATAGAGACAGCCAGCGAGAGAGGGAACACAAGCAGGGGGAGTGGGAGAGGAAGAAGCAGGCTCATAGCGGAAGAGCCTGATGTGGGGCTCGATCCCATAACGCTGGGATCATGCCCTGAGCCGAAGTCAGACGCCCAACCACTGTGCCACCCAGGCGCCCCTACCATCTCATTTTTATAGATATGGGAATTAACACTTGGACTGACGACTTTACTGAGTTATATAGCTTATTCGTCAGGCACCCAGTTTTTGTGTTCAAACCCCCCAAGTTCAAAGTCATTTTGTCCACTCAATCAGTCAAGGGACAGTCAGGAAACAGAAATCATACCAGTTATTTTAACAGAGAATTTACATTACAATTGTTAACTAGTATCGATGAACCGAAAATTCAGAAAGGTAACACTCTGTTTTTCAGGAAGTAGTTACCACTTCTTGGGCTGGGGGAAAGAAAGGAAGTGAGTGAGATTATTAGAATTTACACACACGGAGAATGGACCCTAAAGAACTGAGGAGGCCTTGAGGAAGGGAAGCTGCTTGACCATGCTGGTGTCTCTGAGGTCATGGAAAGCTCTAGGGGGCTGGACCCAGACCTCCAAAGAGGAGGCACCAACTGGAGCTGGTAACTCGGAAGAGACATGATGAGCTTGGGTCTGTGAATCAGCTGCTGCTGTTGGAACAAACTGCCACAACCAGAGTCAGGGAACATTGCCGGGGTGACAATGACAGGAAGCAGAAGCTGGAACAAACAGGAAACAGGAAGTAGTGTGTCCCTTTTTCTTTCTTCAACCTATGGCCACCCTCTTGTGCCCCGATTGGCAGATCCTAACATGTAGCCAGGGGACAAAATATAAGTGTGGTCTGCAGAGTCCCAACAGAGTTCAGAAGGATGGGTTCAAAGCTGAGAAAGTACATTGAATCATTGATACAGTCAATTTATAATTGCCTTCCCATACATTTTTGAACTTCCATACCACATCCAAAACAACTCCATACATCTTCCTAATGAACTGCAGTTATCTTTTGCACAAAGAGCTTCTCACTCTTTCCCCAGAGCAGGTGGACACACAAGGTGCCAATAGTGATACTATGTATTTCCAGGTGCTGTTAATTATTCTTTAAATTCAGTCACAGATCTATCTGAATACTCTGTTATCTAAACACCAAATTGGAATGCTAACCATCACCAACAGCTCTTGTATCAAATTAAGGGAAAGGAGAAGATTTGAGAAATTAGTTAATATGGGACACCTGGGTGGCTCAGTCGGTTAAGCTTCTGACTCTAGATTTTGGCTCAGGTCATGATCTTGCGGTTGTGGGATCAAGCCCCACATCAGGCTCTGCACTTAGCATGGGTCTGCTTCAGATTCTCTCTCTCACTCTCTCTCTCAATAAACAAATAAATAAATAAAAGTATTTTATAAAAGAAAAAATAATTACTTAATATGTACATATAAGAAAGAAAGGAAATAGCTGCCACAGTCCTATACCTTTCCTCTTTAACACTTAGTCTATATTTCCTTTACAGGAACTGAGCAGGTTGGGATTTTTTACCCAGTGGGATGACCCCAACCTTCATGGCCAAACTCTCTGAATTATCAGCGGTTCTGCATTGTTGTTTTTGCTTGAGTTTTCCTGTAATTTTTTCTTACTGGATGTGGAAGTACAAAGAAGCCCTGAGTGAATCTCATTTTCCAGACATAATCTACTTTGCTTGCCCTGTGAAGGAGAATTCAATTTCATCAGAATCTGGGATCAAATAACAGAAAGAGTAACCCCCTTCTTTGCCTGTTAGGTTCAGTGGCACGAGGTTCCAAAAGGCCAAATGGTTGTCACAACTTCCATTTCAATGGATTTATTATCATGGTCTTGTCAAAGAATTCTGCTGTGAATCAAGACCTTCAAATCAGCAGAGCTAAAAGTTTCAGGAATGGGAAATGAAATTTTTATGAGTGAGTTACCAAGTATAAAAGTGAGAAGGGCCATTGCCATTTTCACCCCCCCCTTGATTCCTGAACCAGTATATATTTTATGGGAGAAACTGCACCATTTATTGGTCATGGATTCAAAGCATTTACTGTTCTGTAAGCCACAAGCCCATGCTTTCAGGGCTGTTTTCTCCCAATTGGCACTAAAACTGTATTTTCAGTAGACTCTTTTCTTGTTATATTAGCTCAACTGATCTAGGTGATGGTATCTATGATGATATTAGTTAACTCCATAGACATAAGCCCATTTCCACTGGAAAGATTTCTTTTTACTACTCTTCTGCAGGACAACTCCTGAGTGGGCCCATAGTTGTGTAAACATTCACTTTCAGTTGGAGCCAGCATATTCAGCAAAAGTTTCTGTAAACCAGGCCCAAGTATTCCCCCTTCTCATTCAACATGTCATAAGGAACGTTCCCCATCCTAAGGCTATAGGTATGGTTTGAAAGGAAGGAGGTAATGCAGGAGTTAATGAAAGTTGTCTTATCTATCTGGCCCTATAACTTGTAACTTCATGACTTAAAGATCAAGCAAGATCTTAAATCCTTTTCCACCTGATAATAAATTGTGGCTACCTATGTCCAGTCTCATGGTTTGTTGGGTCAGATATCACCGATTCATGACAGGCAGCTTAGTTCTTATGGTCACTTGATGAAGCATCATTAGATATTCAGCTTTTGTTAGGGCTTAGGAATGAACCAGCAGCTATTTCTCCAGAAGAAAATCGTTATTTGTGGAAGACTTGAATTTACTATGAAACAGAGATCTGAGCTATGCTTTCCCTATTTGTATTTTCCAGAGGCTCTGTACATCCACAGATGCTGCAAGTGTCATTTTATCTCCTTGGTCATAGGCCCAAGTGGGAAAGCATCTTGCACTATTTCCTGCCATCAGATTTTGTTCTTCTTCCCCTGGAGATGCTGATACATGACACCAGCTTTGGGTCTTGTGGCAACAAGAGGTAGCTGAGTTGGATCTTAAGGAAAATAGGCCTCCCCTCATGTGGAAACTACCCTAGGTGAGATTTCTATATGTCTTTAAGTAAAGGAAGGCTTTACTTGATTCATGTTCTGGAGGGCAAGCTGCTTCCACTGGAATGATGGTTAATTTTATGCATCAATTCAATTCGGCCACAGGATGCCCAGATATCTATTCCAACATTATTTTGGGGTGTTTCTGGGAGGGTGTTTCTGGAAGAGATTAGCATTTGAATCAGTGAAGTCAGTAAAGCAGATTGTCTTCTCCCATGTGGGTGGGCATCGTTCAACCCAGTGAAGGCCCGAATAGAGCAAAAAGTTGGAAAATGGTTGAATGAACTCTCTGCCTGTCTGCTGGAGCCGTAACTTCAATCTTCTCCTTCCCTCAGTGCTCCTGGTTCTCAGGCCTTCAGACCTGAACTGGATTCCCATCATCTGTTTAGGCATTTTTTACGCCATTTTATATATTAATACAGTGTTAGAGATAGTTGCATCCCAATATCCACTCTTGTCTTCTTCCTAAGGAATGTAATTCTTACTACATTTACGACTATCAGTGTACCTAGTTAAAGGCTTAAATTTCTACCCTTTCTTAAAACTAGGTGAAACCACGAGCCTACATTCTATTTCCTGAGATGTAATTGGAAGTATTGTGTGGGAATTCTGGGAGGTACTTTAAAGGAATCTAACCTGGTTGGGCCTCTGACCCTCTCCTTTTCATTCTTCTGCCCCCTGGACTACAAAAGTGATGGCGGGAGCTCTGGGCACTGTATTGGATTATGAGGTAATCTTAAAGATAAAAGCCACTGGACTCAGAACTTGTGAATGAAAGAGCAGACAGAGAAAGTTTCAGGATCCCGAATGACTGTAGAGTTCATGTGTGATAGAAATACATGTCCATCTTGTGTAAGCCAGTCATTTCAGGTTTCCTTTATATATACCCAAGCATAGTCTATAACCATGGATACAGGATTCCAGAAAGGTTAAACAAATTGCCTCAAAACATGCAATTTGTAAGCAGCAGAGCCAGGATTCAAATCAAAGATACAGTCTTCTTCTGTTTGTAATAAAGTATTATGCAATAATGAATAGTAATACATAATATATTTATACCAATTCATATCAATTCATTGACTCAGTTCACTTTTAACAACTTCAGCATAATTTATGGTACTTAAATAAACTAGCAAAAAATGATGTTACTTTATGTTAGGTTCAAAGCAGGGCAAGACAGTTGTTTTTTTCATTTTTAAATAAACATGTAAATTTAAGGTATACAATGTATTACTTTGATATGATTACATATTGAATTTCAATCTTCTTAAATTTGCTAAAATTTGTTTTGTGTCCTATTATACGATCTACTCTGGAGAATGTTCTGTGTGCAGTTGAGAAGAACATGTGTTCTGCTGCTGTTGGATGGATGTTCTGTATGTTCCTGTTAAGTCCATTTGTTCTAAGGCGTGGTTCAAGTCCAATATTTTCTTACGGACTTTCTGTCTGAATGGTCTATCCCTGATGATAGTGGGATATTGAAGTCTTCTACTATTATTGTCTTGTTGTCTACTTCTCCCTTAAGATATGCTACCATTTGTTTAATATATTTCAGTGCTCAAGTGCTGGGAATGTATATATTTACAATTGTTATATCTTCTTGATGTATTGATCCTTTTATCATTATATGGTGCCTTTCTTTGTCTCTTGTTACATTTTTTGGCTTGAAGCCTATTTTGTCTGATTATAAGCATGGTTATGCCTGCCTTCTTTTGTTTTCTGCTTACATGGAATATTGTCTTCCATCCCTTCACTTTGAGCCTATGTGTGTCTGTAGAGCTGAAATGAGGCTCCTGTAGGCAGCATATAGCTGGATCTTGCTTTTTACCCATCTAGCTATTCCATGACTTTTTATTGGTGAGTTCAATCCCTTTACATTTAGGGTGATTATTGATATGTAAGGACTTACTACTGCCTTCTAGTTATTTTGTATCTTCATCGTTTCTTTTTTCTTCTGTTTCTACCCAAGTTGGTGGTTTTCCATGGTGATTTTCTCAGTTTCCCTCTTTTTTGTGTTTCATGTCTCTGCTCTAGATTTTTGTTTTGTGGTTGCCATGAGGTTTGTATAAAACATCTCATAAAGAAAATAGTCCCTTTTCTGCTGACAGGCACCCTTTTCATCCTTTTTATATTTTTAATGTCATAAATTATCTCTTCTTATGCTGTAATTTTGTTACCAAATTGTAGTAGCTATAGTTATTTTTAATGCTCTTTTCCTTTAACCTTTATGCTATAATTAACACTCTATTCTAAAATACCGTTACAGTTTTAAAAGTTTGACTGCCTATTTATCACCTTAATTAAAGTTTGTGCACTTTAGTTTTTTCATTTAAGTTTGAAGAGCTCCTTTCAACATTTCTTGTAAGGCAGATCCAGTGGTGGTGAACTCCCTTAGCTTTCATTTGCCTGGGAAAACCTTTACTTCATCATATCTGAAGGATAACTTAACTGGATAGGCCATTCTTTAAAAAAATTTTTTTATTAGAATATTTTTGACAGTTTTTATCTTTCAATAGTTTAAATACATCATTCTTCTCTCTCCTGGCCTGTAAAGTTTCTGCTGAAGATCTGCTGATGGTCTGATGGGAACTTTTTTCTCAGTTACTTTCTTTCTTTCCTCGGCTGCCTATAAATTTTTTTTTATCATTGACTTTTCACAGCTTCATTGTAACATGTCTAGGAGAAGGTCTTTTTGCATTGAGGTAATAAGGTGTCCTATTAGTTTTATGGACATAGATACCCAGTTTCTTCTTCAGGTTCGGGAAATTCTCAGCTATTATTTCTTTAAATAACCTCTCTGATCCTTTCTATTCTTCTCCGTCTGGTATACCTATTATTCTTATGTTGACTCTCCTAATGGAGTCTGATAGTTCTCAGAGGAGTTCTTCACTTTTAAAAAATCTTTCTTCTCTTTCCTGCACCTGAATCATTTCTAGATCCCTACCTTCCAGATTATTTATTCTCTCTTCCATCTGATCTGCTCTGTTTCCAGTGGTTACAGACCTACTTTAGCTCCAGGATTTCTGTTTGGAGACTGTTTTCAGTCTCCTTGGTAAAGTACTCCTGTTCATTAATTTTATTCCTGAGTTCACTGAATTGCCTCTCTGAGTTTTATTTTAGCTTGTTGAATTTTTTCATAACAGCTATTGAATATGAGTTCACAATATTCCATTCTCTGGTTGCTGAAGAATTTTCTTCATTTTCTTTTTGTGATACCGTATTACTGTGATTTTTCCTGGCGTTTGATGAAATGGGCCTCTGCCGCTGCACTTGAAATAGTGACCGCTTTTCTTAATTTACATTAGGTTTTGTTCGCTTGGATTCTGACAGTTCAACAGGTTGGCAATTAGAAGTTTTTCTCTTGTTTCCCAGTAGGTGGCGCTTTAGCACAAGTTTTTGGTTTCTCTTGAGCTGCGTGGCCTCTATTTGGGAGCGGGCATAAGAACTGATAAATTATTTAAAAAAAAAGAAAAAAAGAAAGAATATTTGAACAATAACAAAAAAGAAAGGCTGTTGGCAGAGTAGGGGGAGGCATACGCTTAGTCCTTGGGGCTTTGTGTGTGTCCACCGCCTAGTGGGGGGATCCTCCAACACGGGAGTCCCAGAGGTCCTGTCCTGGTCAGGCCTCTTGCTGAGCCCCAGGGCAGGCAGTAGGAAATATGTTCTTCCAGAGCTCTTGGTCTGCCTTCCTCCCCTCCTCCCGACCCCCCCTCTTGGAGGCCTCCCCTCAGAAATCTGGGCGCCACTGAAGAGCAGCCTGTGGTGCCCGGCCGACGCCCACTCACCGTTCTCACCCTCCACCTTCTTTGCGGGGTTACCACTGCTGCTGCTGCCTCTGCCACCTCTGCTGCCGCCACTGTCACCGCTGCTGCCACCGCCGCTGCCCCTGTTGTCGCCCAGATTCCTCTGTCTCTGCAGCCCCCACCGGGTCCAACCCGCCCACCTGCACAGACGGACGGATCTCCCAGGTGTCCCGGTGGATGTCCCGCTAGTTGGAAATGGAGGCGGAGGCACAAAAAAAAAAAAAAAAAAAAAAAAAAAAAAAAAAAAAAAAGACTCACGCGGCCCTGAAGCTGATGTCACTCCGAGACAGTTTTTCTTGAAAGTTTGAACCATCATTTTTCAGATCACAGATTGCTTTGCATTTTTAAGGAGGACCTCTATTTTGACCTCAGCAGTGAGCTTCGTCTTCCCTAGCTTGCAGTGATCGCAGTTCATGAAAGAATAGAGCTGTAGAAAGGTCCAGAAAGTCTGAGCTTTTCCAGACACTGGCATAGAACTGCCAGGGGAGCTCTGTGACTGCTCGTGCCAACGCGGCTGGAGGCTGGCGGGGACCTCGATGCCGCCCGCCCTCCCTGCCAGGGGGCTGTGGGCTGCGCAGAGGCTTCCGAGCGTAGGCTTAGAAAGCACAACTGTAGGAAACGCAAGGCGCGCCCTGATCATTTTTTTCCTCTGTCACCTGTGCCCTTTAGAGTTTGAGGCAGGGTAGTTTGTTTGTTTGTTTGTTTTACTGATTTGTTAGCCTTTATTTTATATTGTAAATAAGAGTGTCCAAATAAAAAATCTGGGAAGACCACATGTTAGAAAATGTACATCTAACCCCAAATGATAAAAAGACTTTTGATTTCAACCTTCCTGGGCATGTTGTCATCTTTTTCATTTACATACTCTTAAGCCATCTTAGGTATGATGGTGTCTTAATTAATACAGTGAATTAGCATAATTAACATTTATAACGTAATGAATTAACCTTTATATTTTGTTTAACACTAAAACATATATTCGTGAGTTAGGTAATGATTAAAAATTATACCACCAGGTCCCTGATTTAATTAGTATTCTCTTAACTTGAAAGGTACAGTTGGTAGGTAACAAAAATTCTAAATTGAGATCATTTAGTTATTTCAAAGAAAAGGACACTTTCTTTGGTCCCATACTATATCATAAAGTCTTCAAAAAAGAGTTATTCAGAAAATGCACATTAGGTGAGAAGTTTTATATGCTAATGATTCAGTTCTTAGCCAATAGCTACTTTTACACAGTAATGGAGTGTACTAATACCACCACTGATTGTCGAGGCTTTTGAAGACGGTGCAAATGGAAAGGCGGGAAAGAGGAATATCATGGGAAGCCTTAGGAGGCCTGGAAGCCACAGGTAGAACTGATGCATCTGGAAGGATCTATGTGCAAAATGTTTCACACAGAAGCCTGCAGACCTGGGACACAGCCCCAGGGCGAGGGGATAATGATTGTCTCTGGGCTTGGGTGACCAAATGGTAGACTACCTGGCTTGGGACACTTCTGAGAATACAAGGAGTCCCTAAATTAAAAAAAAATTTTTTTGAATTATCAATTTATTGACCAACACATTGATTTATTATAGTGGCAGATCTGTAAAATAATTATATTCAAAAATCATTTTGCAAATACCTATTCTTTCTAAAAAATAAAAATAACATATATTTGTGTATATTGAAGAAAAATTTTAGTGACTTTATACTAATTATCTGATCATTAAAATAACAGTATCATTATTATTGCTATATATAGCTATATGTATATATAAAGCTGTAATGCTTTATATTCAAATCCTTTAATCAACTTTTAAGACATATCTTTTTTTTAAACACCATGGTGCTGATATTTTTCTGAAAAAAATTTTTAATAAAATTATTATTTAAAATTGTTAAAAATAAAATTGCCTGCAGTCTTTTTTAAAGTTCCATTTGGAGTTAATAAAGTGGGAACTATTGGTACTTTCCGTTGACTTCTTTGTATGGACTGGGATACTTTTATTTGAAAAAACTCTCCACAGATGTTGAAGCGTTGAGCAATGGCAGAGTAAATTCTGCCATGTGGAAGATATTAGTTTCGGGATGGTAATACCAAACGTTTTGGGTGGAGGGCAGATGCCTAGAAACAATGCTGATCTTACTAAGTTAAGAGAACTGTGGGGAAGAGAAGCACTTGGATTTGGTTGTGATGCAGACATAAGTCACAACGTGTCCACACCAGCTGTGGTGGTGTTCCAATGTAAAGAGAAGCTGCAGCTGTCCAAATGCACAAGAATTTGTTAATAGGCCTGTTTCAGAGTGCATTTTTTTAATCTACAGGTGCCTGCATGTGTCCTTGGAAGGAAGGTGTAAGTAAAATTGCTTCTGGAAAGGGTCAGGAAAAGACAGAAGTTATTGTAAAAATTCCCCACATGTCTGCTTCTGTTCCCTGTGAAGTGTGTCTCCTCTACCACTAAATGAGAGCACAGCAGAAGCTGGAGTTATAGCATGCAGATCTGCAGACTCATTCCAGCTTATTTTAGTGCATCTATTAGTACTACTTTGTGAAAAGAAAAATCCAGGAAAAGTTGCCAAACTGGATTCCATAAGGTCACTAGGCATAATTTAAGACTGTTCTGGGCAGACCAGGGCAGATGGACATCCAACTCATGTTATAGATCAGTGCTCTCCAATAGAAATAGAAATATAAGACAAGTTAGGGGCGCCTGGGTGGCTCAGTCGTTAAACATCTGCCTTCGGCTCAGGGCGTGATCCCGGTGTTCTGGGATCGAGCCCCACGTCAGGCTCTTCCTCTGGGAGCCTGCTTCTTCCTCTCCCACTCCCCCTGCTTGTGTTCCCTCTCTCACTGGCTGTCTCTCTCTCTGTCAAATAAATAAATTTTAAAAAAATCTTAAAAAGAAATATAAGACAAGTCAGATAGGTGATTTAAAAATTTCTAGAAGTCACATTTTTAAAAAGCCACAGAAACAGGTGAAATTAATTTTAGTAATCTCTTTTACCTAGTATCTCCAAAATATTATAGGTAATCGGCATAAAATTGTTGAGCTATTCCATATTCTTTTTTGTACTGTCTTTGAAATCTGGGATGTATTTATAGTTGGAGTTTCTTTCTCTTTGGACGAGCCACATTTCAAGTGCTCAGTCACCACCCGTGGTTGAACAGCGCCTAGAGATGATAAAGCCGCAGCTATAAATGCCCAAGACCACACCCGAAGTTGTAGAGCTGGTAAGCAGCAGAGTGGTTTTGAACCCAGGTCCGGTGATGCCAAAGTCGGTGTCCCTTCCACTCTTCTCTCCAGAGGCAGCCTTATCGCTCAGCCTCGGGGATGAGCGGCCTCAACTTGATCAGTGCACCCCAGTGTTCCCTAAGCCCACTTTGACAGGGCTAGCTTTTCCTTCGTCTTCCTTCCCTTCTGGCCTGTTCACAGCAACTGATTTTCTGCATAGGAGGGCATTTGGCCACCCCGGGGATCGCAGACATGTGAGAATCTGTGTAGAGGAAGGGGCCGGCCAGCTCAGGGGGCCATCCGCATGGCCAGCAGGGTGGCAGTTGGGCAGCCAGCCCGGCACACCTGGGGGTGCAGGAAAGGGGTGTTTGCAGATAGTCTGTATGAAGCCGTCCCCTGGAACAGAACCTGCATGGCAGTAGGATTAGGGTTCTGTCTTCCACAGGAAAGTTTCAGGAATTGGGTTTTATTATTTTATTTGGGGACTTTAGATCTAGGAATCCCATTAAAATTCAAAGAGACCATCTGACGGTACCCAAATATCAGTCTACTATTGTATGATGGGTTGATAGCTGTCATTTGCACATCGTGCCCTTTCCCTCTGAGGAATGACACCGGGAGACAAAGGTCTGCATCACAGAGTTTCATATTGAGGAGAGGATGAAAGCAGAAGGTTTTGCATATGCTGAGGATGAAAGCTCCCAAAGCTAGGTGTTATAGACTGAATTGTGCTCCCTCCCATTCATGTTGAAGTTCTAGCCCCCCATGCCTCAGAATGTGTCTATATTTGGAGGCAGTGTCTTTAGAAGAGGTAATTAAAGTAAAATGAAGCCATACACGTTTTCCTAATCCAATATGACTGGGGTCTGTATTAAATGAGGAGATTAGGACACAGGTACACATGGACAGAAAATCCTGTGAGCACACTGGGAGAAGGCAATCATCTGCGAGCCAAGGAGAGAGGCCTCAAGAGAAACCAATCCCACTGACACCTTGATCTCAGGCTTCCAGCCTCCAGACTGTGAGAAAATAAATGTCTGTTGTTTGTGCTACCAGTGTATGGAACTTTGCTACCTCAGTCCTAGCAAATTAACACAGGGCTGATGCTGAATTGCTCACATCCGTTTCCGGGTTCCTTTCCAGATTGAGGATCACTGGACTCGGATGCCTCCATTTTGGATCAGTCTGACCTGTTTACACATTTTTTTTATTATTTGAATATCACTTTTCTGGATTCCTTTTATATCTTCATTATCACACCCAATGTATTAAACTTACCCTGTCATGATTTCCATTACTTTTGTGGGGCCAGGGGAAATAGTAGAAATATATTAAGAGTTAAAAGTGATAAATCAAGCTAAAAATTGTTAAATGATGTATGTCCTATCCTTAAACCTTTCCAAATGGTGATGGAGAGGGCCAGGAGTGAAGTTCCAGATCTGGGCCTCACCCAAATGCCCCCTGGAATGTGATAGTAGAATGAGGGGCCTCTCCTCTTCTCCTGTCACCCTGGAGTCCATGACCTGGCAACAGGATGCCACTAGGCCACCCCTCAGGCCTAAGGACACAGACTGATGTCTAGGTCCACCTTCTGGAGAGTAGATCCGAGGAAGAGATGTGCATGTCTTGAAAAAGAGCAGGCACGTTGGGAAAGGAATTCTGTGTCCCTCATGCTTAGATTGCGGGGAGGGGGGACCCAGAGGAGGGCCTACAAGGTCTGAGTCCCTTTCACCTGGACCTAAGGATGGGGCTGCATTTCAATTTAGTCTCCCTCAGAAATAAATTGACAAGGGGCACCTGGGTGGCTCCGTCGGTTGAGCGTCTGCCTTCAGCTCATGTCATGATCCCGGGGTCCTGGCAAGTCCTGCATCCGGCTCCCTGCTCAGTCTGCTTCTCCCTCACCTTCTGCTTCTCCCCTCCTCCTTGTGTGTGTTCTTAAATAAATAAATAAATAAATAAAATCTTAGAAAGAAGAAAGAAATTGACAAGTACTTAGCTCTCACTGAGCGACTGCCTTAGAATTCCTGCAGTTCCCTGGCATGACCTGAAATATATTAGCTTAACTGGTTCACTTCCACTGTTGTAGCAACTTTTTGCCCTTTGGTCTACTAACAAACATAAGGCCTGCAATCGGCGGTCCCAGGCCCTACCTCATGTGCTGCATGGGCGGTAACTAGAGTTCCTCCCCACAGGGCAGCATCCCCTGCACGGCCTTCCGTGTGACTCCACCACCTCCCTTTCAAGCTCCGTCCACAGCAGCACCAGGAATACTGGGCTCCTGGGCCGGGTCAGGACCCATTTCTCCCTTGTCATTTCCTACACAACCGGCTGAAATCCAGAGCCTCCTGCAGTGCATTTGATGCACTCATGAGGAAGGAAAAGTGGGTTGAGTGAATTTCGGTTTAGATTATTGAGATTATGCACCTTTTTACATTTTCTTCTGTTTTAGTTTGTGAAAGATTGGGATTTTTTTCATTGTGCATTCAACTAATTTATTAAAGTATTTATATATTTTACTCGAGCTGTAGCTTTTATAAGACAGAACGAATACTTTTGGATGTTTCTAATGCATCAGAAAATGCTGTTCCATATATCATTAATGGCCTTCTTAAAACCTTTGAGGCCTTTGTGCTTCATCAGGATGAGAGAGTTAATGAAAATTAATCTCCTGAGAAAAAGATTGTTTATAACTCTAAACAAACACAATTTCCTACAACCAAAGTGCTTAAAATGTAGTTTCTTATAACAATCAGAATCTTAAGGTTATAAATGTTGAAGTTATTAAGGTGAGCCTTTTTTATGTTTTTTAAAGATTTTTTTAATTTATTTGACAGAGAGAGAGAGAGAACACACAAGCAGGTGGAGAGGGAGCAGCAGGCTCCCCACCAAGCAGAGAGCTGGATGCAGGACTCGATCTCAGGACCTTGGGATCATGACCTGAGCCCAAGGCAGATGCTTAACCGACGGAGCCACCCAGGTGCCCTGTGGTGAACCTTCTATTTTTATGAAATTCTTTTTTTTGTTGGGGCACTTGGGTGGCACAGTCATTTGAGCATTCAACTCTTGGTTTTAGCTCAGACCATGATCTCAGGGTCATGAGATCGAGCCCTGTGTGGGGCTCCGTGCTCATCTTGGAGTCTGCTTGAAATTCTCTCTCCCTTTCCCTCTGCCCCTCTTGCTTGTGCTCTCTCGCCCAAATAATAAATAAATGTTTAAGAAAAAATTTTTGTCCTTTTAATGAGCTGACAGAAGGAAAGAGACACACAGACATAGAATAGCTAGAGATTTAATCTATTGTTTTATAATAATGAGTAAATATTAAACAACCTTCTTTCTTTCCTCTCTAAACTAAAAGCAATGGTTAATCTACCTCTTTGTATTTCTAAAAGCACAATTGTCAAGGTTTTCAAGCAAGAAACTTGTGATTCTTGGTTTTAACTATGACTAAAATCTAGGTTGAGTCAAAGAATTTGGGGCCCATAATCATTATCATCATCTTTTTTTAAATCCTTAACCATTACAATGTATTCATTTAAAAGAACTGTTTCTTTGCCATTTCTATGGATAAGGCACAGAAAAGTATTTTATGTATTATCTAATATGTGTGTATTATGACTATGATTCTTTCCTACCTTTCAATTTTTATATTGTTTTGCTGAAAAGTTTTCTTTAACTGGGTTGACTCCAACCTCTGAAGAAAGAAAGGGAGCTCGACATGAGAAATTAGCAGCCTTTCTAATCTGAGCCCTGGTTTTATGATTTGAGCCTCCTGAATGGATCTTGGGTCCCCTTGCTCACTGCGGAGGCCACGTTCTTGTTCAGGGATTCCCACGAAGCGAGATGCACAGGAACAGGAAGAGGTCATGTTAGGTACTTCCTGGACGTAGTTTTAATTGATACTGACTCATGTAGAAAAGGTTATTCCCTTTCAATCCTTCCAATTATATAAAGGAAAGATCTCAACCCAGAGCTAGTAAATACCTAACATCAGCAGCCTCAGGCTGGGGTCCTACCCGGCAAGGATGCCTAGTTAGGATTCAAGAGGGTGATTTTGTGTCCTTGAATGTATTTTTCTACCTATATTCTATTTATGACAAGTAATACTGTCATGCCATTTATGGTGGTGGTAATAATCTAAAGTTTCCTTTAAAAATGAGTCACTAAAAAAAAGTTAAATTAAAGCCCATATTTGCTCTCTATAAAAATTGCAAAGATGGGAGCTAATCATTCAAGTGTAGGATGCACTGTCCTAATTCAAACCCTTAGGAACTCTCATAGGCTGTTGTAAGGGCTGCTTATGTGCTCTCCTGGCC
Organism: Ursus maritimus; assembly: GCF_017311325.1. NCBI lineage: Eukaryota > Metazoa > Chordata > Mammalia > Carnivora > Ursidae > Ursus > Ursus maritimus. The sequence continues at coordinate 4,994,893 of NW_024427107.1, forward strand.
TTCATTGCCTCCACGTTGCACAAACATTTCATCACTCTACAGCATGAATCTGATAAAGTTACTGTCTTGCTTTAGTGGTTCCTCCGTGGCCTACGGAAAAATCTAAACCCTTTGGCAAGGTAATCCTGCAAGGTGTTCAGAATCTGGGCCCATTTCTTACCATCACTCCTCCCTTTGTGCTCCATGCTTTAGCCACACCAAATGACCTGAGGCCTTGATCATGGCAAAGACGTGACCAAGACAAATCTCTACATCTTTGTAGATATGTTATGTTATGAGTCCGTTAAAAGCAGTTCCCTCACTTATGTGCATATAGAACATGGGGAGAGGATATTTGATTCTGGAAGCTAAATGTAAAAGAGGAAAGAAGACATGCGTTGTCCCCAACACTGGGCTAAGTCCCATTCCTAAAACAAGGACTTGGGAGAAGAGTTTTTCTAGCAGAGATATTTGATAGGGATGAAAGGGTTAGAAGTGTTTTGAGCTGAGGGCGAAAATTGTCTGTAAGAGGTTTGGAAGGAACCGTTGATGGGAGGGTAAAAGCAGATGGGAATGTCAGTGCAAAGCTTCCATTTGTTCTGTCTTTTGCCAGAAGTTAGACTTTCAATCACTTTTGGGTGAAGCCAAGCCTATTCTGGAAAAGCCACTGGTGTGGGTGCTGTGGTTGTGTTTACGGAGTGTGGTAGTTCAGAGTGAGTACTCGGCAGGCTGTGGCAACCCTCTCTCTGCCTCTCAGCAGGTGTGTACTTTGGGTTTGGTGAGGATTAACTGAGGTAGCCAAAGTAGTTCAGCACAGTGCTTGGGCACGTAGTGAACTCCACAGAGCTATTTGACGTTCTGTCATGCGCGTCACGACATGGGCAGAGGCCACTGGTGCATCTATGTGTTCACTCACTTGCCCTCTTCCCTGCTTTCTCCTGGAGTGTTCCGAAGCAAATCCAAGACATTACATCATTTCATCCACAAATATTTCACTGTATAACATATATAACAATAATAATAATATATATAATATGTAATTGAAGAACTACAGAATATTTCACCCCATAGACTTTTATTTTGTTATTTTTATTTTTTAAAATATTTTATTTATTCATGAGAAATGGGGGGGGGAGGCAGAGGGAGAAGCAGGCTCCCTGCAGAGCAGGGAGCCAACGTGGGACTCGATCCCAGGACCCTGGGATCACGACCTGAGCCGAAGGCAGCGGTTTAATGACTGAGCCACCCAAGCACCCCCACCCAGTAGACTTTTAAACAAAATCTTTATTTAAACTTTTTTTAGCCTGCTAGATTTTTAGGTGGTAGATTTTCAACTTTTCACTCTATCTATTTCTTACTATATATATATATATATATTTCTCACTATATATAGTGATATATATATATAGTGATATATATATCACATACATATATGTATATTGTATTATGTACATATCGCATGTAATATATAATTATATATATGTTTATGTAATATATAATAGTTCCTCCAGATTAAATTACGAGATCAAAAGGTATGAACTTTCAAGACACTCACTTGATACATAATCCTGCATGTTTGCTATTAATAAATGCCCTACGCTTAAAAGCAACATGAGCATTTAGTCTGTTTCATTCAGGGCTTCATTTCCAATATCTAGAGCAAAGCCTGACACAAAATAACACCCAATAAATGTTTATAAATGAATGAATGGTGCTNCTTTTACATCATTCCTGCTTGCATTCATTCATTTGTTTGACAGATATATATCAAGAGCCCTCTAAGTTCCAGACATCATGCCAGGTACTGGGGGTACAGTAGTAAATGATGTTGCCCCCACTTTCGTCTACATAGCGCTACCCTCCCCATGCAGTGTTCTGGGCTGTGCTGCCTTAAGCAAGATGCATGGCTGGTGCCAACCCACAGACTCTTGGTCTGTTGGAAATTGAGAGTGATCATTTAGAAACAGGCATGGCAGTATGATAGTAATCTTATATTTTATGAATATTATAACAAAAAGATTCTTTTGTATTTTGAATGTATTTTTTAAAAAGTATTTTCTTACTAATTTATTTTTACTCTATTTTGCAAAAGCGTTTGTCCAAGAAGGGGGAAAAAGACACTAGTCCTTCACTAAAGATAGGATGAGAAGCAATGCTCTGCTCTATTTCAGTGCAGGAAGAAAAACTAGAACTTTTCACATGTATTTTTATATATCATGAGTAAGTAATACTTACTGCACTGGTATTCAGTTCCAAGGAAGACTGTGTTCTCAGGAGGTTCCTGTGTCTGGTCTCTTTTCAAGCACACTTGCAAAACCTCCTGGAGAATAACCGGGGAGCCATAACCCCCAGGGTCAAGAGCGTCATGTTATCTCTGTTTGCTTCCAGCATATTGCAGGGTTATACAGTTTGGGTAAGCCTAGTTAAATGTATTTGCAGATTGCGTTCTCTGGTATTAACTAAACCACTACTGCAAAATAAGTAAGAGACTAAAAATATTCCTGCAAAGAAATCATAAATTGAAATAATGGCAACAACATAAACACAAACTAAAAATTAAAAAGTGGCAGAGCAGTTGCTCTTATAACTAAAAAAAGCTCTTTATCAGTCATATTACAAGGGAAAACATTTAAAAAAAACCCAACAAAATGACATCTGACAATGAGTCACACCAAAATTGAGGTTATCAAGAAGTAAAGTTGAAAAATGTATTTACAATGTAGTAATGTATTACAGTGTAACAATGAGCCTCTACCTTAGTATCTTGACAGATATACTAGTGACAGCATAGAGGCCTCACAAGAATGCAGTATTTACACAGCAGGCATCTATAGGTGAAGACAAATCTCTACATCTTTGCAGATACATCATTAAAGGAGGAATCTCTGTCATAGTCACTCAATGCTGCCTTTTCTTTGTTAGAAAAAGGAAGTTAAAATCCCCATAAAAAAAGAGAAAAATCTTCAATATTATGTTTTCCAGACAAACATTGTGATTTTTTTCTAGACAGCCTTTTTGAGGTTTGCCAAGTCTGTGATTATAGGACATGTCCTCTCCTCTCTCCTAAGGTTCAGAGGCCCTTTGTCCTTGCAATCCTGGAAGCTGGTCTTAGTTGGTAAGAACACCCACATTTGTATGTTAAAAAAAAAAACAGTGTTATGATCCCTCAACTTCCTCTTAGGAATAATCTCTTTCATCTTGCAAAGTGGTTCTTAATCAATGACAGTATAGGTTTTAAATGTGAAATCTGTGGTCTTACCTTTAACAATACTCAATTTAATACTTCACAAAATTTCATAAAATTGGATGACAAAGTGATTAGAAGCCATTTTTTGAGTTTCTGGATTTAATAGCAAAAGGCAAACAGCCACATCATAGTGGGGGAAATACCAGAGCCCACCAAAAGCACAGGTGTGGTTAAAGAAGTTGTGTTTACTGCCCTTGCAGTCTGGGAGAATGCACACTAGGGGGAACCATGGATGTCTAAGGAAAGTGTTAGAAAGAAACAATAATAGGATTGGGGCTTGTGGTAGGTGATTTTGGAGGAGGGTTCAAACGATGGCTAAGGAATGATACTGTCAGGAAGCAGTGATTGGATCCCTTACTAAATCTCATTTTATTTATGCGGTGAGAAGCAAGGCTACTGCTAGGATTTATAAAGGAAGCGCAGTGACTTATCAGAGCCAGGAGAGGGCGATGTTTGGTCATTTTGTTTGAACATGTTGCCGTTTTGACCGTTTAGTCCAGAGGACAGGGTGGTCTTGCTTTTGTTTTGGAGGGTCATAGCCGCAGAATGACCTTGTCTGATGTTGGTGTGAAATGGCTTGTGTTCAACAGGAGAACACTCATTTGTTCCGTGAGTTTTCTGTGAGTGCTGGGCTGGCTCCTGGATGGCAGGGGTGTGTTTCTAAGAACTTTGGCAAGTACTCCGAGGAGCTAGGAAACCATTCCAGGGCTTGAACAGAGGAATACCACTATCTGTCTTTTGTTTAAAAAAGACCACCTGGGATGATAGATGGATAATTTATTTTACAATAGAGTACTTTTATATATTTCAGGAAGACAAAGCTATGCACGAATCTTCCACAAAATGGCTTCAAATCCTACTTCTCTCCACCAGTCAGATTTTGTCAAGGAGCTTGCATTGTATCTTAATGAATATGACAGAAAAACAACCCTGATTTTCGTATATGATTTACTTAATGTTCATTCTATAAAAATCTAAGCAAAGTTTTGAAAATAAAGCACACCCTTTTAAAATAATTTTACTTGGCTCTCTCAGACGTCATCAATGAACCTAATCATATTAGCTTGAATGGAGAAGGAAAAAGAAAGAGAAAACTACCCTAATAAGGCATTTGATTTTAGACTGTAGAAGTAAAATTTAGTCATCACTAAATTTTAGTAGAAGTTTAAGCCCCTCATGCAGGATACCCAGGGTTACACATTCAAGCAAACAGAAAAGCATCTCCGAAGTTAGGAGTCTCAGGGTTTAACGAGGCTTGCCCTCCTTTCTGGAACTGCAGGAGTGTTTAGAGAAATTCGGTTTGTGTCAGCCTGCACTGTCACAGTGTCATGTCAATCCGGAGGGAGGGCGTGAGTCAGACCAATGTGACGATCCTCTTCTGACAACTTCCTTCTCTGAAATTTGTAAATCATTCTGCACCAACAAATACTCCTTTTTAATAGTTATCATTTAAAGAGTGATGATGACATAGTTAAAATATTTTTTAAAAACCACAGTAAAAAACATAACAGGAAACAACCACCCAGATTTAACAGATGTCAACATACTTCCAAAAGAAAAAAAAATACCCTTAGATATTTTCTTAGAGAATCACAGGTTTAAAGTTGTGATTTTGCTGACGGGAAGTGGGAAGAGAAAGAGTCTGATGGCAAATGAATGGACCGTATCAGTCTAACTTAAGTACTCTTAATGACATGTATGTATTTCTACACTATTTTCCACATCCATGTCATCAGAATTTTCTGGCACTGACCACACATTGTCCTATGCTCCTCAGGACTCAGGATTTGAGATAGCTAACATGTGAATGATTTAATAAAACACAGTTTCTATATGTAAATAATGAATCATGGAACATTGCATCAAAAACTGGGGATGTACTGTACAGTGACTATTATAACAAAATAAAAATTATAAAAAAATAAATAAATAAAACACAGTTTCCAAAGTGAAAAGCATACTTCGTGAAAGTATTTCTGTCAGGGCAGAGGCCTAAATATGTATTTCTAAAATGCATCCTTTTCATATTTGTTTTCCTCTTTCTTCTTCCTTGGCTCCTGCTTTCTGTGTTCTCAGACAGTCCTGGAAGCTCTCAGTTCTGAGTGATGCCGTCTTTAGCATTCTGTTTCCCAATTAAGTCCATTCTAAGGTTTGGAGTAAGATAGTAAGCTGTCCAGAGTTCTCACTAAATTATATATGATTCTGAAAAAGATCTATATATACACACCATATATTTTTTTTTCTAAAAACTTAAGATTACATCTAAAAATGAGAATTAAAAGAAAGCAAAGTTGTAAAGTTAGGACATTATTGTCGGTTATGACTATTGTGATTTTATTATGTGGGTAATAGATGGAAGTTTGTATTTGTTGATTGATATGTTTCACTATATTGAGAATGTATTCACTTTGTATTCTGAATTAAAAGAATTAATTCTTAAGAATCTATTTCTCTCTCTGTCTATCTATCTATGTAGCTGTCTGTCTATCTATCACGAGAGCTACACCTCCCAGCTTCGCACTTGGGAAAATTGAAACATCAGGTGATAGTTCCTGTCACATGGCTGCATTCAGCCACAGCCATCAGTACTTTGAGAAACAAAACTAATTTTGATGGCTTTTATGACTTTCATGACTGGGTCTGGCCAGTCTTTCCAGCATCATATTCAGGCTCCCCTGTTAGCATATATCCTACCATGTGGCTGTTCATCATTGCATGGAAACTCTGTGCGTGCTAAGTCTCTGTTCTCCTTTTGTTATTTTTTTTTTCCTACATGAGATGTCTGTTCTTCCTTTTTTGCTTGGCACAATGTTACACGTGCTTCAAGGCTCCAGTCAAATGTCACCATCTCTCCAGACAGAATGAATTGTGCAGTCTTCTGGGGTCCCATTGTGCAGTGTACAACCTCTTCGACATTATCAAAGGGTGCAGGTGCAGAGCTGGCTCCTCCAAGGAAGCCTTGTCTCGTTAAAATAGCACAGGCTCTGCAGCACAGGGCTGGCATTCCAGCACCGCAGGCTTCAGCTCTGTAGACTCTAGGTACAGCTCTTCTATGCAGGGAGTATAATAGTATTTATCGCAGGGTGCTGTTGTTGGGAAAAAGGCAACCAATAGACACATTTTTCTCCTTCCACACTGGCTACATTATGAACTCCATAAGGTTCTACGCATTTCTGTGTCTTTGTATCCTCGTACCCAGCACAGGGTCTAGTTATAGCATACTCTCGAATATTTATTGAATCTGTGATAGGATATGGACACAGAGATTAAATCTAGGAATTGACAAAAATGCAACTAAACATATTTACAATGTACTCTATTAACATCAAGTACATAAACTCTAGTAGGACACGAGGTACAGCTAAAGCAGTGAGAAAAATCTCATCTTGTCATTTTGTCATGATATAGTTTCAATTTAACTTCTGATTAGAAAGAGAAACCAGAAACCTAAATTCTACTGCCTTGATTCACTTGTACAAAATAATTTCCTGGATGAAACAACTGGCTTCTATCCTTTCAACTTGGAATTTTAACTCAGAGGTCCTCAATCGTTCAAAATTTGGTTAAATACAAAATCAAACCTAATTCAGACCATTAATTACAGAGCTTCTAATGTTCTATTCAGCTCTGATAGCTCTATTCTCTTGAGAAAAACTGCAACAATAAAAGAGTTATTCCTGTTGGCTTGGAAATTTCAACTTCTTTGGGATTTTACCCAACTCTGCATTTATTAAACCATATTTTTCCACTCGCCAGGAATAAGGTGCATTGGAAAATTGCACAGATTAGTTTGGACTACTCTGTGTTTAGCATCACCAAAAATAAGCCAGAGCTGTGAACCAAGAACAGTGGACAGATGTCATTGTGCCTGCCTGGTGTCTGTTTCTCCTCAGGTCACAGTACCCACTTTTACGCTGGGGATTTGACTCCCCCACACTGTCTCGTCTTGCTAGGACTGTACATCAAGACTTTCCCACTCTCCCTGTGCAATCAGTGGTGACCCGCTAGGCTTCTTATCCATCCCACACTCTCTCCCCATATTTCCCGGTGTCCACTGCATCCAGTCTCCAGGGCTGCCCTTGGCTCTAATCAGCCCAAGGCTAAGTTCTGAGGTTTTCTTTCCATTCTGCGGATTGCCCGAGGGCCCTGCAGTAAGTCCCTTTTCACTTGTTTCACAGAGTGAGTTCCTCTTACCACCAGATAATCTTAGGTAATACATTTAAGAAAATTTGCATTTAAGGCAAAATATTTTAATCTCAGCATCATCTTAATCACTGTCGAGTACACCTATCAATCCACTGCTCAATAACGGATGTCTAACAGCAGGTGGGTCCTACGTGACCCTGAGGGGCTGGGCAGTCCTTCCGAGCCTTGACTTTCTCATCTGTAAAACGATGATGATAAAGCACTAGATATATTTTTTCTATAGCTTTACTGTGAGGACAAATTAAAAAAAAGTAATGGAAGTGTTTTTCAAATCACACAGCACTCTATAAAGTAAGTATTTGCCTCATCTATTCTTTTAACACACATTATCTACAAAATAATATTTTTGCCACACTTTTCTAAAGTGTGCAATCTATGTGTCTAAACACTGATAATATCCCAAGCAGGTACAATGGCTCCTTGCTTTATTTTGGTTTGCGATAATCTCCAGTATTCCTGTTACTTCATTTCAATGGGTCCACATAATAAGGGGTATATATTGAAGAGATATTTTAAGGAAGGTTTTTGAAGAAGAATATAATAGAATGGTATGGAATTGTAACGATAGTACTGATTAGCAATTCCAGTTGGCCTTTAATTTTTTTTTTTAAGATTTTATTTATTTATTTGAGAGAGAGAGAAAGCGCGTGCGCGTGCGCCCCCCCCCCCGCGCCCCCCCCCAAGCACAAGTAGGGGGAGGGGCAGAGGGAGAAACAGACTCCCTGCTGAGCACGGAGCCGGACATGGGGCTGGATTGTGACCTGAGCCGAAGGCAGACACCTAACCGACTGAGCCACCCAGGCATCCCAAGGCCTTTTACTTTCCATGTTGAAATGTAACCTCTGTCCTCATTGGTGTCTTTCTAGAGGGGCAGTGATGCACAGGGAAAAACACATGTGATTATCAACCAGAGCACCTGAGCCCCAGTCCAGGCATTACCTTTCATTCCCTTTGTGTCTTTAGAAAACTGGTTTATCTTCCTACACTTTCCCCTCATCTGCCAAATAAACCTAATCCAGCCTATGTTGTAAGAATCAAATGGGAATCGTGGATTCTTTCTGAAATGCTAAGTACTCTTAAATCATAGGGTAGCATTTCTCCATCCGCAGTTATTGCTTGCTTATGGTAAAAGGCTTACTTAATACTGTTGATGTTTCAGCCACCTTATGATTACTTTCAGCTAAATACCCTTTCTTGTCTTTTTTTCCTAGGACATTCGATGATTGATCTTAAAGAAATAGAACTTCTACTCCAGTGCCTACCATAGTGCTTACGTGTAGTAACTGTCAAATATTCATTGAATGAATGATAGAACATATAAGCAGAGATTAAATACAAGCATTGACAGAATGCAACTAGAAATATGTATGATATGCTCTATCAGTACTCAGTATGTAAATTTTCACGGGACATGAGGTATACTGAAAACAGTGAGAAAATCTGTCAATCAGTATTATTTACCAGAGGCTACCCTGTGTGGACACAGCCCTGTGGAGCTCACTAGAATCCACATTCCTGGCCCAACTCCAAATGGACTGAGTTAGAAGCCCTCAGGCTGGGGCCCAGGAATCTGTGTTTAGTAGGGCTTCCAGGGGATTCTGATGTCCACTTAAATGGGGAGGCGCTGGTTCAGACCTTCCCATTCCAGTTACTCTTATTTATTTATTTTTTAAAAATTTAATTAATAGACAAATTAAACATTTTCTAGTTTTATTGAAATATAATGGACATATAACATTGTATAACTTCAAGATATACAGCATAATGATTTCAGATCTATGCATATATTGCAAAATGATTACCACAATAAGGTGGTGAGGTTAGTTAACACATCCATCGAGCCACGTATTACAATTTTTTTATTTTTATTTTTTGTAATCCAGTTATTCTTCTGTATGCCAAATGCAGTTCTTCATTTTAGTAGTAATAACCATAATCTTAATGGTAATCTAATAATATTGATAGTATAATAATAATTATAATATTTTTGCCCCCTCCTTCCCTTAGGCTAACATTCAGCAGACTCCTGAGTAACTCAAATAAGATAATTTCACTATTTTTCTCAAAACCCTCCAGAGGCTTCCTGTTCTCACCTGGAGCAAGATCCAAAGCACTTACTGTGACCTACAAATTCCTCCTGAGGTGGCCCCTGGCTGCTGCTTGCATGACTCTCTACCAATCTCACCTCTGAGGTCTCTTTTTCGCCACCTTGGCCTCCTCCTTATTTCTTGAATGTCCCAAACATGTTCCCACCCCAATGTCTTGGCACTTGCCAGCTCCTTTGTTGCCCCCCTGACCTTTGCCTGATTGGTTCTTTTCTTTCTTTTAGACTCTGATGGAATACCAACTTATCGGTAAGGCTTCCCTGACCACCCTCCCTAACTAGACCCCCTTTTCCATTGATCACCATCAGACGTGCATGCTCGGTCTGCTCCCCAAGACAGTGTAAGCCCCATGAGAGAAAGGGCTCTGTCTTTAGGCAGATGTTATTTCTCCAGAACCTAGGACCAGGACTACCACACAGGAGATAAATGATTTGCTACATGAAAGAATAAAGTACTTACTGTGTGCCCATCCTCCAACACTTGCTGAGTTAACCATACTCCAGATTTGCTAGGTCACGTCATCCTGTGAAATTTTGCAGGTCATGTTCCATTATAACCTGGGTTCTCAACCTCCAATGCCCAGGCTGACCCTGTAATTCCCGAGTGACCAAAATACGTGTATTATGTGATGCTGCCTAAGGGATTCCAATGTGCAGCTGCGGTCAAGGCCCTCAACCGCAGCGTCTTACCTACACTACCCAAACGGTGGAGCCCTCGGTGACAGCGGTCAAGACCAAAGGATGGGAGTGTGGGGGTGGTCAGTACAATACTAACAGTGCGTCTTAGTCCGTGTTCTTCAGAGAAACAGAACCAGTAGGATGTGTATATACATATATACACACACATCTACCGATCAGTCGATCAATTAATAGATAAATAAAAAGGGATTCATTGTAAGGAATTGATTCAGTGATTATGGAGGCTGTGAAGACCAAAATATGCAGAGCTGATGGCTGATGTCCCAGTTCAACTCCAATGGCTGGAAGCTGCTGCAGAACCAGGAAGAACCCGTGTTCCAGTTTGAAGACTGTCAGGTGGGAGACGTCCCTCTTACTTGGGGGACGGTCACTTTTGTTCTAGTCAGGCCTTCACTGATTGGATGAGGTCCATCCACATGGGACAAGGCAAGCTGCTTTTTACTCAGTCTACCAATTTAAATATTCATCTCATCCAAAAACACCCTCAATTATATTTGAGCAAATATCTGGGCACCCCCGTAAAGTCCATACGTAAATGTAACCACCGTATCGTCGCACTTACTACCCCTGGGCTTTGCGCTTCTAGGGTTGTTTTCATTCCATTTAATTCCATGAATATGTTATTCATACCCAGACATAAACACACAAGTCTTATTTACCATGACTGCCAGCTTTTGGTTCGCCTTTGTAGGAGCTCTACAGTCTCTCCTATGCGTCCAGTCAAAATATTGACTATTAGTCTTTGGCTAAGCACAGCTTCCTCTCTGGATGTTTTTCCTCTACCATAAATGTTCTATAAAACAAAAAAGGAAAAATAATTACTTAACTCCTAAGAATAACTTTAAAAAAAAAAAAAAGATCATGCAAAAAAATATCTTCACAGGAATCACATTAAATTCTATTATTTCCTTTTGAATTGAAGATAAGATTCATAAGTTCCTCTTTTTCCCCTGGAAATAAAAGGAAAAGTTTGAAATGTAAAGGACAAAGCCTTTGGATGGATGAGGGCAATACTCACTGGGGATATAGGTGCTGATGTGGAGAACAAAAGCAAGAGGAAATGTAGATTACATTTCCTTACAACTTGCAGCCTGTTGACAAAGAGTAGAACATTCCTCAACTGTCTTAATGTTAATGCTTTGCTAGAAGAAAAACACAACCTTAGCTTGACAATAGCCAGGCCTCCAGGATCCTGTAAGTCTTCTTTAACATATGAAAACCCTTTTGGAAACTTCCTTTATCTCTGCCCCTCCCAACTTGAAAGTATATAATCAATTGCTCCTTGCAGTCCCAGTGCAGCTTTTCATGCCCATGGGTCTAGTTCCCGTGCTATAATAAAAAGAACTTTTTGCACCAAAAATGTCTCAAGAATTCTTTCTTGAACGTTCGCTCCTGGCCCGCATCACATCCGGTGTCAGGCAGCCCCTACCTTGTGCACTTTCACTATTTGGCTCCTTCACCACCAAAATGAAGGTTAAAAACTTAGAGCGACATAAGCCCACAAACTCTGAGTGAATGAAGGATGCTTTAGTCTGTCCTTCATCAGGAGAATGAGTGATGAGTGGTCACGGAGCAGATGGTGACTAAGGGAAGGTCGCAGAACAGATGCAGAACCGCAAATGTCTGTGGAGGGACAGCTGATAAAAGGACAGGCCAACCCTGCCTGGGGTCTCAGGAAGCGCCTCAGAAGGGGAGCCAGCAGGTGTACAGGAAAACTGGGGCTAAGAACAGGAGGAGCATCTGGAATGGGTTCAGTAGCTGGATCCCAGATCCTCCCCCTCTGGTCTGTTCTGAAGTGGGAAAGAACATTAGGGTTCGAGGCCAATGGTCAAGAAAGAGTTTTTCAGACATCTTTGGTGCAAAAAGGTGATTTTATTAAAGCACTGGGACAGGACCCGTGGGCAGAAGGAGCTGCACTGGGGTCATGAGAAGTAGCCCATTATGTACTTTCAAGTTGGGAGGGGGTTAGGGATAGAATAAGTCTCTAAGGAATTTTGGAAACAAGGTTTCCAGGACCTTGCAGGGGCTGGCTATTGTTTGGAAAATGTCATTTATTACTGTCTAATAAAACCTTAGGCATGAGACCCTTCAGATGTATATCAGTGGGTCATATGCTTGGGGGATGATTACCAACACATATCTTGAGGGGTTTAGAGATAAAGGAAGTTTCCAAAGGAATTTTTATATGTTAAAGTAGACTTAACAGGATTCTGGGGGGCTGGGGGGGGGGGCTGTTCCGGGCTTTTGCCCTTAGCAAGGTATTAACACGCAGGCAGTTGAGTCCCTAGAGGAGTATCTCTCTGCCTGTTTCAAGGACTTGTCAATGGGCTGTAGGTAGGAAGGAAATTTAATAATTTTTCTTATGCCTTTGTTTCCCACATCATGTTCCACAAGCACCCTTTCCCGCAATGGCATTAAAAGTTTATTTTCTGATGAGAATGAGTCACATTGGGTTCAAACTCACCAGGTTCAACACAGGGTGGGATGGGGATGAGTTAAAGAAATCTGGGCTGAGAAATCCCATAGGTGAACGGGGTAATGTTCACACTCCTCTCCCCATTGGCTCTGGGCATTCCCTTCCAGGTAGGGCACTGGGGGATTCTTCTCTGGAGAAACCAAGCATCCTCAGGGAAAATGCCTGAGATAAGGGACTTATGAGGCCCCAGCTCCCCAGCTGATTCATCTTCAAGGAAGCCCACTCCTTCCAAGTCCTGCCCAGTGAGAAGAGGTTTCAATAGGTTTTTCAGTATCTTATTCTTAAATATGAATTAACAGCCAACACTGGCAATAAAGTCATCAAGTCAATGAATAAAAAAAAAAAACATAGGAAAATAACAAAGGAACTCAGTGGGAAAATGATAATAAAGATATTAGAATTAAACAGTAAAATTATACTTAATGCTATCAAAGAAATGAGATGGTATTTTATTCACGTAAGAATATCAGAAGGAACAAAGAGGGAACAAGAAAGAACTCTGGATAATAAAATATGTAAGAACTCAGACTAAAAACTCTGTTGAAGATTCAGAAGATAGAGTGGAGAAAACCAATCAGAAGAAATGAAATAAAATGGTAAAACAGTGAAAACTGGGCGAGGAAAGATAAGAAAATAAGAAAAGTAGTCTGTGAGTTCCAGTGTTTTTAAAGAACTTCTTTAAAACAGATTTTTTCTCTAGAAGAGAGAAAAATCTTTTTTTAAAGCATGTTTTTGTTTGTTTGTTTGTTTGTTTGTTTTTCAAAACAGAAGAAATTATTTTCGGGGTTGGTCTAGCCTCTCCTCTCACTAACCTAACTCCTCTAGACAATGAACAATAAAGGAAAGAGTCTAAACGTATTGCGGAATTAAAATAAGTGTTTAAGCAAAGAGGAAAGATCGGAATGCTCTGATACTTCTAAAGATCATGCTGGAATTGAGAAAGACAATGGAGACATACTTTCTAAATTACAAAGGACAATAATTCTAACCTGTGAGGGCAGAGCAGACAACTCCATACAAGGGAGTTCTCAGAAAGCTTACCACTCAAATATACTCCCAAAGAATAGAGGAGGTCTTCTCCCAATATGAAGGTATAAGTCAGAATAGTGTAAGATTCAGGTTCTGGAGAACAGGTGATGTGACACAGGTGAGAGGGCAACGCAAGTCCCAGGGAGAAAGCTGAGCAGCAGAGGTGGGTGTCCAGTTCCTATTGGAGTCTAAGGACAGGGCCCTCCCTGGGAACGAGAAATTGAACGGATAAACTACTAGATGTGCTGGACTAGATGGAAAATTGTGTTCAAAAATTTTAAACGATACTGTTGAGAAGCTTAAGAATTAGTAATTAATAACAGGGATGTAGAAAAATAGAGCTGATGGAAAAATCAATTGTACAGAAAAGAAAATGTATTTATAGTATGCTGATTGGCTCAGCAGTGAAACAATACTCACAGAAGGTCAATAAAAGTATTTACACATAACGTTAATGATGAAACATTGCAATGTGTTTATACTGGGAAGAAAGCAGGAGAAAAATAGGGGCAACCAGCATAGAGATGAAATGCCCATCCTTCACAATCAGATGTCAGTAGACCATAGCAAACCAAATAAAACATGTGTTTTAGACAATCTCTAAAATTGGAAATATAGAGATAAATGGTGAGGAAATAGTTAAATGAATTGAATGTGGTAGGCTCTGAGAAAGATACCTGGAAGACTGGACGTTTTAATATGTAAATGTGTCACTTCAATGGTTCAAAAATCAATTTTAAATAGATATGTTTCAGTAAAAGTATAACTTCTTATATTTTTTAAAATAATTTTTCTGTATCGCCTATATTCTCTATAATTTCTTAAATTAGGAATCTATGATAAAAAATATTCCTCAAACTGGTTTCGTAGTTGTATGTGTGTATCAGTGCCGGAACCGCAACGATCAGTGACATGCTCCAGTGAGGACCATTTTAGGAAGATTTAATAGAGGGCTACTTCCTAAGGAATGGGCTGGGTGTAAGCAACCAGCAGGGCTGTCCCCAGACTGGAGGGAAAGTCCTGCACAGTCAGTAGCGTTAAGGAGACCTGGGATCTAAAGAAGGATCCCACTCGCAGGCTGGGGAATATCCAGGAATAAAAATTGTTTCTTTTCCCTTCGTCTGATCTCCCGCTGGGATTCAGGAGCTCTGGGAGGTAGCGCGGGGCTAGAGGAAGGGTGGAAAGGAAGCACTGTCAGGAGCACACGGAAGTCACCGGCAAGACAGTGCGGAAAACGATGGACAACTACCTCCAGCTTAGCCCTGCGAGTGCTGTTTGAATCAAGACAGTTGACACCTGTGACACCTGCAACATCTGTGCTCTTCCCTGGATCTTACCTCTTCCTGCTCAGTCCCGCCCTCTAGACTTTGGTCCCTGGGCAACTGGCTTCAATTTCCGAATTTATGGGGGCTGTTGGCCGCCTTCTCCTCTGCTAAGCTCTCGTTGCGGGCTGCATCGCTGATCATGATCTACTTGCCCGAAAGGCAGGCAGCGCGGAATGATGCCACAGTGTGGGATCAAACCCTCACCGTGAGTGCCAGCTCCCTGACTTAGGGAAACTGTTAACGTCTGAGTCTCATTGTCTTTTATGAACTGGGGAAAAGGCTTCCTACATTTTCTATGAGGATTAAATAAGGACATTTATGTAAAGCAACTAGCAGAATGGTCAATAGTGAGTGCTTTTTCCTCTTATTTCACACAGTGAAGTTATAAGTTATTAAGAGAGTGTTTCATGGGCTTGGTGAGGGTAGACGTGATGAACTCCAGGAATCAAGGGAGAAAAGTTTCATGGCAGAGAAACTTCCAGACTTTTTAGAAAAGAGTCAAAGAAAACACTGTGAGAAGTAAGGCCTGGGTTATTTTACATTACAACACAGGTAATGGAATAACTACTGTGCAAATTTTGGTTTCCTCGTTTTAAGAATAGGACTAATCATGATAGCACCTATCTATTTGGGTTGCTATGACAACGAATGTGCTAGTACATGGAAAGTGCTTAAAGCAAGCCTGGGCCCACGTAAAAATTCATGCCAGTTATTTTCAAGGGGTTTCCTGAGCCTTTGAAACTTCCCCCACGCTTGCTATTTTCCAAATCTCTTGTTGTCTTTTGGTAAAATAGTAGTAAAAGCCCAAATAACACAGTGTGTTTTTCTTTCCGAAGAAATCAAGGACGGTGGGAACTGGAAAAATAAGAACAGTCCCTAAGCCAATCTTTAGAGAAGAGAGGAAGAAAGTCCCTTGAGAAAGGCAATATTCAGAAAAGAAGGAAAGAAAGCTCAATTTTTAGAGATCCCAGAAAAAACTTGATCTAGGTGGCCTACCCGACAGGAGGTCCAGGTATAATTTTCTGACCCAAGAAAATGAACTGCCCATCTGCAGGCTTCCATTGGGACCCAATTGTCTTGTGCATTTCCAAAGTTCTTCTACATCTATATCTGTGCCTTATGCCTTAGTGCAGTGGGTTAGCTCAGTAATATGCCTTTAGCCAAACAAGCAGGGCATTTCAAGCTTTAAGCTCACCCTTTGGGCAATTATCTCTGCCATTCTCAAACTTCTTTGATGATGTGTTTCCATCTGTCCATTGTCCATTTCCTCTTTGGTCCTTTTGAGCAATGTGTACTCCTGGCTGGGGTGATGTGTAGTCTATAATCATGTTGGTGAGTATGTTCACTATATATTTAGCCTTACCTGTAATTATCAAGTAGAATTCAATATAAAGAGAAGGTAAGGTTCACAGCATCTTCTAATTGCCTGGTGCTTTTCTTATCTTTTAGTTCTCCAGCTTATCTTAGTGTAGAAACTTTCATTCAGCAAATGTTTATTGAGCATCTACTATGCACCAGTTACTGTAAGTCTGGGGAGAGAGGCTCTAAAGATGGGGATGCCATATTTGTAAAAATAGTCGCCAAGTGTATGTAAAGGAGGACAGTCTTTCAATTACCAAGACACTAATAAATTATTTGAAGAGTCTTCTTCTTCTTCTTCTTCTTCTTTTTTAATTATTTGACAGAGAGAGAGAGACAGCCAGCAAGAGAGGGAACACAAGCAGGGGGAGTGGGAGAGGACGAAGCAGGCTCCCAGTGGAGGAGCCTGATGTGGGGCTCGATCCCAGAACACTGGGATCACGCCCTGAGCCGAAGGCAGATGCTTAACGACTGCACCACCCAGGCGCCCCTTGAAGAGTCTTCTTAAATCAGACCCAGACAGTGGGCTGTGTTTTTTCCAACCTGTTTATTTGGCTCCCCTAGAGATCCACTGGGATTATGACACAGAAGTCTATATTAAATTTGTGAGGAATAGCCAAGAAAATTTTTCCTTAAAAGCATTTATGTTTCCCACAGTGGTGATGAGAAGATAGAGACAAAAATATCACATTGGGATGGTAATCAATTATTATTTCCTGGGTTTTTCAGAATAAGCTCCAGAATCTCTTAAAATCAAATTGTTGCTTTTCATTAGATATTCTTTTTACATTACTTATGTACTAAAATGCATTATTACGAATTATTTCAAATAGTAAAATAGGTATATCCACAGTCTTTAAGAAATACATAGTCAGGGCCTGGAAACCCTGTAGTTTTCAAGTTGAAACAGCTGTGAATGATGAATGTACTTGCTTCTGGGGCGAGCAAACAGTATTGAGCTACTTAATCCTATTATCAAAATGAGTTAGCAAAATGCAATGTAAATAGTACCAACCAGTTCAGAGCTGCTAGCAGAGATCTGAATAATGAATGTATGGTATAGATCTTCCGGCATCTCTGGCTCTAAACAAATACATATTAGTTTCAGACTTTCTAATGTATGCATGCTTGGGAGTGCACGTGCACGTGTGTGTGTGTGTGTGTGTGTGTGTGTGTGTTCATTCAACATTAAATACATCCCTGACATTTGACTAGTTTTTCCTTTTTCATCTCTGTTCAAAGAATGCAAATCCTTTTCCAGTGGCAAACCCTTTTTAGTAAACTAGTACTTAAATTTGTCATAATTTTCAGGAAGAAAAATGAAATGATGAGCATAGATTTGGGTACTGATTTTATACTAACATCCTTGTTTTAAGAATTTATTATTATTGACTCATAACATAATAAAGACATGTCAGACATGCAGTTTTTGACTCTATAGAAAAAAATGGGAATGAAAATTAATAAGTCAAAATGAAAAAGAAGAAGAAAAATTAGAATATCAAAAAGAGAGATCTATAAATTTTATAGAAGCTCAGAAATCACAATCTGAAATGCAACTTATACAGAAACAAAAGATTTGACCTAGAAAAAAGTCTGAACAATAAAACTTATTTTCCATTTTATCCTGATATAGTCATGATTAACCTTGTTCCAAAATTAAAAATGACTCAATACTACTAAAAGGTGTTTTGGCACAAACAGCTCTTTTCTAGAGGAAATAAATATGCCTAATTTTCAACACGCTTAAAATAGATTTAAATTTCTGATGAACTTACTGTGTAACTTAGCACCAATTTATCAAAAAGTTTGATGATGTTGAACTGATAGCCCTGAGTCAAATATTTTTGATTTTTAAATTGAAAATTTGATAGTATACAGGAATAAAATAAAAATCAGATAATGACTAATTCAGATGTATTTTTGCCATTATCACTAACATTTAATATATGAAAATGACCAAAAATATCTTTACAAAGTATAGGATAAAGAGGTTTTAAATTGCTATGTGATGTTAGAGTTAGTACTGAAATCATTCCTATGAAAAAGTGGTCTCAAATCATGTAAATAATGCACGGTGCATCTTTCCAATAGATGTTTATATCTTCTGAATACAAATGGCAATTTGTAAATGTAATTCCTCTGTTTTCTGTAATACTTTTGATTTCTAATTGTACTCTTGTCTACTCAAGCTGTATTTGCAAGGTTGGGATTATTTCCATAATGCCACAGTGTAGAATGGGCTTCGGGCTTCTTTGGCATTACCCTTGGGAAGGATCTCTTTAACTCTGCTATGATGAAGCCAAAATTGAGTTTTTAAAATTTATTCTCTAAATGAATCCCTCAAGCTGAGTCTATGCAGTATTAAGCGAAAGGACTATCTGGAAATTATCCGATTTGGAGTGAATAAAGATAGCAAGTTTAGATAATATAAATCTCAAGGCAAATATTTGCAATATGACTTAGTTTTCACAGTTTAGATTAACCTGACAAATTTCAGTTGGCCCAGAAACTTCAACCCTTGGCACTTGACTTGGGATTCTTTTTTTGCTTAAGTGTTTTTGATGCCTCCTAAGCCACCTCAATACGCAGCCAGATGTTTCAGGATCTTGTAGAGAAGACTCAATGAGTAGCAGATCTTATAAGGAGACAGATTCCAGGTGGGGCAGGGACTGACACTGCAACGGGCAAATACAGGAAATGTGACCTGGAGCTGAGGAGGGGCCCTCTGCTGCTTGGATCACCTCCCTCCCTTGAGACTAGCAGCTTCTCTCTGGATTCAGAGGGAATTAGAGGTGGGGGCTTCACATGTGGGTGTGTACTCCTCGTCTCTGTTCCCTTGTCACGGTCTTTTTTTCCTAACTGACCTCTGCATCCCTCTTCCCACTGCCACCAACAGGAGACATATTTAGCATGTTTCAATGTTTTGTGTCTTTTCACTACTTTCTTTTTTCTTTTTAAAGATTTTATTTATTTATGAGAGAGGGAGAGAGAGAGAGAGAGAACCAGCAGGGAGAGGAGCAAAGGGAGAGGGAGAAGGAGACTCCCCGATGAGCAGGGGCCCGACACTGGGCTGGATCCCACGACTCTGGGATCATGACCCGAACCAAAGGCAGACAGACGCGTAACCGACTGAGCCACCCAGGAGCCCCTTTTCACCACTTTCTAACCCAAATTTTTAAATTAAAACTTGAACCCACTGGCCTCATTTCCTTTCTTGTTCTACTTTCCCCAAATGCCTCTCCAGATGGTTGAGCAATAATCTCTGAGGACTGGATTTCTGTCCTTTTCCTTCTGCTTCATCTTCATGTCATTCAAGTAGCAAAATCTCCTTCCCCTCCACAAAGTTAACTGTCTGCCCTGCAGGTAGATTGTGTGATCAGTGTCTCTCATTGCTTTTCACTCTTACCACTTGTACTGGATGTGGAAATTCATCCCACATGGTTGTAGTGAGTTGTCATTGACAGTCATCTGGGAATCATAGTTGACATCTGCCTTCCTCACTGTTCGTGCTGTTGTCACCGTTGGGTAACCATGGTCCCTTATCATCTGAACCCACCCTTCTGTGCATCTCTGCTGTTGCTGTGTGACTCTGACCCATAACCTCCTCTTGGATTGACCCACAGCAACCTCCCCTGGTGTCCACACCGCAAATTTCACCCTGGTCCCAACATATTTGCTGTGATGTTGGTGAAATACATGAGCTTTCCAAAACTCATACCTCATGCTATTCTTCTGCCTGAAATTCTCCAGTGTCTCCCAACTACACAAATTCTAAAATGCCTGCATGACATTTGAAACCCCTGAGAATTGAAATCCTGCCTGCATCTGGCACAGTTGCCAGTCACGTTCCTCACAAGACCCCGCTGCTCCCCGGGACCTTGCTGCAGTGTACTGTCCCCTACTCACATGGACCTTCCTGCTTGGGGACCCCTGGCCCTGTCACTGGGAGGTCTTCCATGATAACCTTACTCTGTCCCTCTATTGTACCTAACATAATATTTCCTGGTATCACATACTAGAGTAGGTCATTTTTTACTTGTTTGATTTTCCTGATAGAGTCTAGACAAGGAGCCCTATGGGCACAGACCATGTCTTTTTATTTTGTATTTGTTTTTGTATATTTAAAGCATAGTAAATCCTCAAATTTTTGGTGGATTAATAATATATTTGTGCAAATCTGAGGTCAAAATATATTCCCCATTATTCTTTCCTTAAGTTATATAATTATCAGCCATTTTTTTTAGTAACTGCAATGATCTACATATCACATATTTCCAAAAAAATTTGAGTTAATCTAACAAGAAATCCAAATCCACAGTATATCATTATCATGAAGCTTAAACAGTGGGAGTTATACAGCACATAATGGCTTGGTATAGATAATGCTATCTTGACTGCTAGAGAAGACAAATGAAAAAGCAAAAAATAAAAACACAAAAACATTACCTACCACTGGGTGTTATAGCTTAGCTATTTAAAAAAAAAAAAAAAAGGCCATTACTATTGACTCTGGATTTGGTTTCAGACTTTTAAAAACTTTTAAATATTAAACAGTTCTATTATACCTACCATGTTTTTTTCTATTGAGCACATTTCCCCTTCTCGCATCAAATAAGGATTGTATGAAGATCCCGGTCAGGATTATCTTGGCCTTTGGATTCCATTAGGGTCATATTTAGAACTTGGCTAGAGCAAAAATCTGGCTCCCGCACACCCCTCCCTGACCAGCATTCTGTTTGGCAAAGCCTGCCAGGTGCCTGATTGCGCAGAGAAATGGGATGGGATCACTCAGTGTGACAGTCAGGAGAGATTTCACAGATCACAAGTGTTTGGAGAGACAAGTCAAAACCGAGCCATGGAAATGTGGCCTGCCATCTTCCTACTAAATGGGGGTGGTTTGCCAAGCAGGAGTCCAAGGTCACATGGCGGCACTACTCTTTTGGACAATAGCCCAACAAAAAGAAATGCCTCGAGGTATACCACTGGTGTATATAATTTTTTGGAAAAAAAGAAAATCCAAACTCCGTTCTCTACCTGGTTAGCTAGCAAGCCCAGGGAAATTGGAGTTTAACATGACTTGGTGGATAATAAGCCTTTAAGTAATGACATTTTTACAGTCCGTCCTCAAAGGAGTACAATGCCAACTTTGTTGTGAGGCAGATGGTAGGGAAAAAGGTGGATGTGAATCTGATCATTTAGCAGGCAAATTAATTTATGTGACAATAACCAGCCTCCAAATTGGGTTTATTGACTCATTACATTTTCTCCCTATGAAATTTAGTAAAATGCCAAACTCTACATTTTAAAGGAGCTGAAGGTTATTTTCTCATTTTAAAAGGGGGCACATTCAGTATTCGTTAGGATCTATATTGACAATATTTCTACAGCTTCAAGTTAGTGGGCAATTTTTCTGTAGTTTATGGATAATGTGTTCGCAATAAAATTACCATCCCCAGGCGATCCTTAATTAATCTTAAAAATAATCAATTATTTAATTGCTGGATCACTTTTTTTTAGAAGCTCAAGTAATTTTCAAAACAAAAATAAAACAGACCAGTAAAACCTCAAATCATTTTGATAAGTGAAAGAAAAGAAGGGTTTAAAGGGGAATGTGGTGAAAATTTTAATATCATTTTTAGCTACTCTTTGAGTTAGAAGAATCTGCTTACTATGGAAAGTTTGTCTCATTTGATCTGCTAAGGCTAACTTAATGAAGAGGAAGGACTTTTATTATAAAAAATCAAGAGAAGAGGGCGCCTGGATGGATCATTCGATTAAACATCTGCCTTCAGCTCAGGTCACGATCTCAGGGTCCTGGGATGGAGTCCCACATCAGGCTCCCTGCTCAGCAGTGAGTAGGTTTCTCCCTCTCCCTCTTCCCCACTCCCTCGTTCATTATCTCTTTCTCAAATAAATAAATAACATCCTTAAAAAATCCAGAAAAGAAACAGAATCATGATCATTGTTGAAGAAACTGTACAGTAGAGTGTGCAATAAATTCTTGTAACCCATATATTAGAATCACCGGCTGAGTCCTTGCAGGACAGTATCAGGTATGTGTGGGTTTTCCAAGGCCAGCTGGCTTAGCATGCCACTGTGTTGCACTGACAACAGCTGACGCCTCTTTGGAAAGGTGTATGCTTTGTCACAACAGGGTTCACCTAGTCCCAGGCTCCGGGACCTGCTCCTCTTGACCCTTTCAAAGCCACATCTTCTCAAAACTTTCTCACGGTAGCTTTTGCTTATCTCTACAAGCCAAGAAAACTGGGTAGATTTCCTTTTTATCTGCAATATACAAAAATAATTGGTATAGTAAGCAACTTTTATTTTTTAACAAAAATATCACAAAAATACATTCTTGTTGGCAAACATTTGAACAGCGTAGATGGATATAGGCTGACAAGGGTATGTTCCCTCTTCCCGTGGAAATGTTTCAGGGAAGATACCTTTGTATTTATGAACACAGGGGTGTGTGTGTACATGCTGATTATTGTCCTATTTATTTTTTAAAGTAGGCTGGTATCATGATGTTCTCTGATTGGTATTATTCACAGAGCTACATGGGGTTCTTGAAATGTTGGCACATCACTACAGAAGACCATAGTCTTTTCATAGCTGTCTAATATTCCAAAGTGTGCATGTATTCTATTTTGTGTATTTGGGTTTTTTTGTTTCCTCCTCTGAGATGGTTAAAAGAAGACACAACTTCCCTGTTGTGGATAAAAACTTTAACTTCATCATTTTCTTATGTCTTGCCCAGAGTAACAATCTGGCAGGAGAGACACTGGAAAATTAGTATAAAAAAGCATAATAAGGACTAACATTCCTTAATTTATTTAGAAAGCATTTTATGAAATTATTTCTATAAAATGTTCTCTCCCCAGTATATCCCCTAAAACACCCATGCCATTGTTACCTCCTCCTGGCCCAGGGTCTCCCCAGTAGCTTGTCTGGCCCCTACTTTCTGCTTCTGTCTAGCCTTGAGCATGACCTCCAGACTGTTCCTCCTACAAGCTGGGTCACAGCATCTTGTGCTCAAAGATCACTGAAGGCTCTCTCAGTGGCCAGATTTGGACTAACTCTGAATCTCTGTCATGATATCTGTGTCCCTTCACATGTCAGTCTCAGAGGGAGTCAGGGGGGATGTATGCTCTAACCCATCTCAGCTGACTGGCTGTGATGTCACTGGTCACCTCACCGGCCCTGTCTGAGCCTCAGTTTCCTCATCCACAGAAGAAGGGTTCTGACTGCATAACCTACGTGGTTATTTTCCATTGTAAGACTCTAAGCATTTCAGCATTGATCAAAGAGCTGAGAAATTCTGTCTGCCATGCCAACTCTCAGATCAGCAGTATATTTCATCCTCACTCCAGCACAGTTTAAGATCTTTTGAAGGATTTTGCTTCCGTTTTAAACATATGAGTATTGATGTTTATTGAAATCTGAAAGCCGGATGGGACCCGGCTCATTTTCTCATTCTGGCACCACTTGCAGCTAGTGACATGAGGTGCTTTTGCCAGCAAGGCCTGTTTTAATCAAAAGCTTTCATCTGAAATGCAATTCACAATTTCTGGGTGGTAAAGAATAATTCCCCATGGGATGAATGTACAAAGCTGAGCGCTTTAAATACTTTCCATAGGAGGTAAAACTGATTTCATTGAGCAAACTTGTATCAACTGCTCCTTGCAAGTCACTCTCGAAAGGACATGGGATGAACAGGATGAAGTTCCTGCCTTTGAACAGCTTAGAGTCAAGTAGCAGATAAGCCATGAATATAATAGATGTTCTAATATGTTAGAATATAGTGAATGCATTACAGAAGCCTTAAAAACTCTAGGAGTTTGCAGAAGGCAGAAAATTGCTCTTGACTAGGATGCAGGGGGAAACATTCATGAAGAAAGTGAAATTTGTGTTGCATAGCTGTTTGCTTTTGTTTCGGTTAGTAGCAATTAAGGGGCTTATGGAGGAGGGAGTTGAAACTACAGTTTAGAGTCACGTATTGTGGGGACTTCAGTTTTCCTTCCCCTCCCCCACTCCAGGCATCACAGTTAGCTGAGTTTCAGCGATAAACCTGGTGAAAAGCAGACACCACTCGCCCCTGGGGCATATATCCCTGGGAGTCTTGGCTGTGGGAAAGCCGGGGTGGCAGAGTTTCAAACAGAAATGAGAGAGCTGTGACACCATTCTTCGTAATTCACAACCAATCTAGCCATAGCCGGTGAAAGTTTTTGCTACCACAGTTGAGGTTTGAGCAGTGAAAATCATGCACTCTTCAGACCCTTCTCCAAGTTTGGAACCAATGGAGAAGTAGATGCAGAAATCAGACGGGTGGTCAAAATGATATTTTCTGTCCTACTGATGCACCTGGCATCTGGCCAGTAACCCCATGACCCCTCCTTCTCACCCTCTCCCTACCTGCCTGACTGACTCCACCTCCGGAGCTGGAGGCCTTCCCTGGCAGGCTGGAGGACTGACTGAATGAGGGAGCACAGGCTGCATGCCTGGGGGTCAGGCCGCTATCTGCAGTGGGGGAGAGGGCTGAGCAATGCAGACAAGCTCAGACCTCTCTCAGGATTCTCCAATCGGAGAAGCCATGCCTCCCTCAGGGACAGTGAGTGTGGGATAGAGGCAGAGGCCATAGGCCAAGGGTGTTCTGATAAAAGTGCTCAGTGAAAATCTCCAAGGCATGAGGAGCATTCCCTTGGGTTTCATTTTCTACAGCAGGCTGTGGTTTGATTTCTGGATTGAGGAAGCCATCGGTTTAACGTTTCCTCCTCAGCCTGGCTCTAGTTTTCATGAGATGGGCTCTCTGACACCCAGGTTTGCCCACATCACTCCAGAGTACCTCAGTTGTCCCAGCACAGTTACTCATTTCACGCCTCTGTGCTCCAGGACAGTGCTGCTCTGAGGCTGACAATTCCCTTCCTGTTGTGCTCTCCAGCCCTGGTCCTGCCAGGCTGAGCAGTGGAGCATAGATCTCTAGACATTAGACCACATAACTAAAAGACCAACTAAAAATGCATCCTTCTATATCACCAGCAAATAGAAACACTCCAGACTTGACCACAGTGAATTCCTGGACGTTAATACACTTCCAGGGAGAAAGTAGAAACCCAAAACGATCCTCCCCGGTTTTTAAACCTCTCAGCCTCAGCCAAAAAGTCCTCGCTGTGATTCCTGGTGGCAGCTGTAGCTCCAGCTGTCTCTGCCAACCACACTTCCTTCAGGACTTCAGAAGTCCGACCGAGGTGATGCAAGCTTCCAATTGTTCCACTTCCTAGAGAATCCAGAGGACTAATAGGACACGTACCACACTACCAGCTCCACTCCCTTCAAATGCATATATATGTCTATGCATGCATACATGTGCACATATGCACACACACATACATGCACACAAGGCCCAATACACACACACAAATGTACAAACAAATATATGTACACACACATGCGTGTACATACATAATAGACACGTATATAAGCAAATCACTGTTGGTATCCTGGTTAACTGAAGCAAAATGATGTCCACAGAACCCAGCAATTAATGCCATGTGGAACCACACTGTTGGTCCCCAGAGCAAAAGTAAGGTAATGACTGATGGAGGAAGGGAAATCTAGACAATTTTTGTTTCATTCTCACCACAGTGTCAGCTAGTGTCCACCACTATGTCAGTGTCCACCCCTGTATGGAAGAACTCACTCGTCAAGCTGGGGAAAAGCTCATCTATGCATAGTGTTTCCTCTCAGTATTTTGCAAATTTTATTTATTAAGAATTTTGTTTGTTAAAAAATTAGAAATTTGCACAAGCTGCAGCTACAGACCCAAGGCTTTATTGGTGTGCATTTCTTTCCCACCCAGCATAATCAAACCTCTATTTCGAGTGCCCCTTTTTTTTTCAAGTGGCCCTGACCTCCTAGGGTTGAGCTGACAGCAGAGCTCTACAAATGACACAGTGTCTGTCTACTCCTTCTGTGCCGGTGTCACTGCCTCTTGCTGTTGGGACTGCAATGACTTCCTCCTCAGGCAGGTGTTCCCACCTCTGTGTGTTTATTTCCCTTGGAGAATCACTTTCGGTGGATAAACGACCTGAGCTGATGTTGCTGAGCTTGAGCCCTGAGGTTCCTGTAAAGGACCATTCCTGTCGTGGGCTCGTGCTTAGAACATTTCCTGTTTTCATCTTTTGAATTTTCCAGGCATTGAATTTCAATTCTTTAATAGCAGTATAGATACTTCTTTCTGCTATCTAAAGCAGTGATACATGTCTCTGGTATTCTATTTTCATTGTTGTTGCCTTGATCTTTTTGTTTTATTGAGGTAAAATTGGTATACAACATTATATAAACTTCAGGCATACAGCATTATAACTTCACATTTGTATACACTACACAGTGATCACCACCACAAGTCCAGTTACTAACCGTCACTACACAGTTGAGCCTTTTTACCTATTTCTTACCCTGAACTCCCTCCCCCTTTGGTAACCACCAATCTGATCTCTATATTTATGAATTTGTTTTTGTTTTGTTTTGTTTTTAGATACCACATACATACATGAGATCATATGCTATTTGTCTTTCTCTGTCTGAGTTATTTCACCTAAGACCCTCAAGTTCCATCCCTGTTGTCACAAATGGTGAGATGTCATTCTTTTTTTATGGCTGAGTAGTATTCCATTGTGTGTTTTTCTCTCTCTCTCTCTCTCTCTCTCTCTCTGTCCATCCCATATCTTCTCTATCCATTCATCCAGTAATGGACACTTAGGTTGTTTCCATATCTTGACTATTGTAAATATGATGCAGTGAATATATGGGAGCATGTATCTTTTCAAATTAGTAGTTTTGTGTTCTTTGAATAAATAATCAAAAGTGAAATAGCTGGATCATGTGGTGTTCTATTTTTAATTTTTTGAGGAATCTCCATGTTGTCTTCCATAGTGCGTGCATTAATTTACTTCCCATCAATAGTGCACAAGGGCTCCCTTTTCTTCACATCATGGCCAATACTTCTTTTTCTTGTCTTTTTGATACTAGCCGTTCAAAGAGCTGTGAGGTGATATCTCATTGTGGCTTTGAACTGCATTTCCATGATAACTGGTGATGTTGAACACCTTTTCATGTGCCTGTTAACCATCTGCGTCTTCTTTGGGAAAATGTCTGTTCAGGTCCTCTGCCCATTTATTTTTATTTTTTATTTTTTATTATGTTATTATGTTATGTTAGTGACCATACAGTACATCATTAGTTTTTGATGTAATGTTCCATGATTCATTGTTTGCATATAACACCCAGTGCTCATGCAATTCATGCCCTCCTTAACACCCATCACTGGACTAACCCATCCCCCCACCCCTCTCCCCTCTGAAACCCTCAATTTGTTTCCCAGAGTCCATAATCTCTCATGGTTCATCTCCCCCTCTGATTCCCCCCCTTCATTTTTCCCTTCCTTCTCCTGATGACCTCCATGCTATTCCTTATGTTCCACATATAAGTGAAACCATGTGATAATTGTCTTTCTCTGCTTGACTTATTTCACTTAGTGTAATCCCCTCTAGTTCCATCCATTTCGATGCAAATTGTGGGTATTCATCCTTTCTGATGGCTGAGTAATATTCCATTGTATATATGAACGACATCTTCTCTATCCATTCTGTATCCATGCCCTTCTGTCTGTTGAAGGTCATCTCGGCTCCTTTCATAGTTTGGCTATTGTCGACATTGCTGCTATGAACACTGGGGTGCATGTGGCCCTTCTTTTCACTACATCTGTATCTTTGGGGGTAAATACCCAGTAGTGCAATTGCTGGGTGGTAGGGTAGCTCTATTTTTAACATCTTGAGGAACCCCCATACTGTTTTCTAAAGTGGCTGTACCAACTTGCATTCCCACCAACAGTGTAAGAGGGTTCCCCTTTCTGCACGTCCTTGCCAACATTTGTTGTTTCCTGTCTTGTTAATTTTTGCCATTCTAACTGGAGTAAGCCGGTGTCTCATTGTGGTTTTGATTTGTATTTCCCTGATGACTAGTGATGTTGAGCATTTTTTCATGTGTCTGTTAGCCATTTGTATGTCTTTTTTGGAGAAGTGTCTGTTGATGTCTTCTGCCCATTTTTTGACTGGGTTATTAGTTTTTTGAGTGTTGAGTGAGAAGTTCTTTATAGATTTTGGATATCAGCCCTTTATCTATAATGTCATTTGCAAATATCTTCTCCCATTCCGTGGGCTGCCGCTTAGTTTTGTTGACTGTTTCCTTTGCTGTGCAGAAGCTTCTTATCTTGATGAAATTCCAATTTTTTAATTGCATTTTTTCTCTTGTTGAGTTGTATGAGTTCTTTGCATATTTTGGATATTAACCCATCATAAGATACATGATTTGCAAATGCCTTCTCATTTTCAGTAAGTTGCCATTTGGTTTCATCAATGGTTTCCTTTGCTGTGCAGAAGATTTTTGGTTTGAGATAGTCCCATTTGTTTATTTTTGCTTCAGTGTCTCTTACCTTTGGAGTCACATCTGAAAAAAAAAAATGACTAAGACCAATGTTAAGTAGCTTACTCCCTAAGTTTTCTTCTAGGAATCTTATGGTTTCAGGTTTTGCATTCAAGTGTTTAATTCATTTTGAGTTTATTTCTGTATATGGTGTAATTTATGTGTATAATGGTCTTTATTCTTTTGCATGTGGCTGTCCAGTTTTCCCAATATCATTTATTGAAGAGACTATCCTTTTTCTATTGTATATGCTTGTTATGAATGAATTAACCATATGCATGTGAATTTATTTCTGGGCTCTTTTTTCTGTTCCATTGATCTATATGGTGTTTTCTGTTTTTATGCCAATACCAAACTGTTCTGATTACTATAGTTTTGCTGTATAGCTTGAAAATGTGGAGCATGACACCTTCAGCTTTGTTCTTTCTCAAAATCACTTTGGGTCCTTGGCATCTTTTGTGGTTCTATATAAATTTTAGAATTATTTGTTTTAGTTCTGTGAAAAATTACTTTGGGATTTTATAGGGATTGCATTGAATTTGTATGTTGCTTAAGGTAATATGGACATTTAATAATGTTAATTGTTCCAATAAATGAGCATTGGATATCTTTCCATTTATTTCTGTCTTCTTCAATTTCTTTTATTAATGTCTTGTAATTTTTAGAGTACAGGTCCTTTACCTCCTTGGTTAAATTTATTCCTAGGAATTTTTTGGATGCAGTTATAAATGGGATTGTTTTCTTAGTTTCTCTTTTTGATAGGTTGTTAGTATATAGAAATGAAACAGATTTCTGTATATTAATTTTGTATCCTTCAACTTTACTGATGTTTAGTTCAAACAGTTTTTTGATGGCGTTTTTAAGGTTTTCTATATATAGAATTCTATTATCTGCAAATAGTCACAGTTTTACTTCTTTCTTTCTCATTTGGATGCATTTTATTTCCTTTTCTTGCCTAATTGTTGTGGCTAGGACTTCCAGTACTATGTGAAATAAAAGGGGTGAGAATGGGCATACTTGCATCGTTCATGATTTTAGAGGAAAAACTGCCAGCTTTTCACTATTGAGTATGATGTTACCGGTGGGCTTGTCGCATACGGCTTTTATTCTATTGTGGTACATTCCCTCTATCCCTACTTTGTTGAGAGCTTTTATAATAAATGAATATTAAATCATGTCAAATGCTTTCTTTGCTTCTATTGAAGTGATTATATGAAATTCAGCCTTTTTTTCCCCCTAAGTAGGCTCCATGCCCAGTGTGGAGACCAACGTGGGGCTTGAACTCATGACCCTGAGTCAGACACTTAACCAACTGAACCACCCAGGTGTCCCTCTCCTTTATTAATGTGGTGTATCACGTTGATTGATATGTGGATGTTGAACCATCCTTGCATCCCTGGAATAAATCCCATTTTTTCATGGTATATTATCCTTGTAATGTATTGTTGAATTTGGTTTGCTAAAATTTTGTTGAGGATTTTTGCATCTATGTTCAGTAGGGATATTAGCCTGTAACTTTCTTTTATTTGTGTGTGTTTTTGCCTGGTTTTGATATCAGGTTAATGCTAGCCTTGTAAAATGAATTTGGAAGCATTTCCTCCTGTTCAATTTTTTGGAAGAATGTGAGAAGGTTGGTATTAAATCTTTGAATGTTTGGTAGAATTGTCTGGTTCTTGGGCTTTTGTGGAAAGTTTTGATTACTGATTCAATCTCCTTGCTAATAATAGATCTTCAAATAAGTTTTCCACCCCTTTCTCTCTCTCTTATCCTGGAATCCCTGTAATGCAAATGTTATTTCACTTGATATTGTCCTATATGTCCCTTAAGATATTTTAACTGTTCAAAATTCTTTTTTCTTTTTGCTGTTTGCCTGTGTGAGTTCCTTTGACCTTTCTTCCAGCTTACTGATTCATTTCTCTGCTTCATGCAGTCTGCTGCTCTACTGTATTTTTCAGATCAGTTATTGCAGTCTTCAGCTCTGTGACTTCTGTTCGGTACTTTCTTATGTTTTCTATCTCTTTGTTGAGGTTCTCACTGTGCTTGTATATCCTTCTCTTGAGTTCAGTGAGCTCCTTTATGACCATTACTTAGAATTCTTTAGCAGGTACATTACTTACCTCTGTTTCATTAAGGTCTTTTTTGAAGTTTTGTCTCATATGGAACATATTCTCTTGTCCCCTTATTTTGCTAGATTCTCTGTATTTGTTTCTATATATCCAGTTAAATAGCTACCCCTTCCAATCTTGAAGGTGTGGCTTTGTATAGGAGATGAAGTTTGTTATTTAACATTGCCCTACCTTTTGGTTTTTTTATCAGATCTTTGTGATTGTCTAAATAGCCTAATTTGTTCTTCATAGGTCCCAGTTGTTGAGGGTGTGCCAAGAACTGCCAGTGTTACAAAGGGAGGGATCTCAGACAGTGCCTAGTTCAGGCTAATTGTAAGCCAGATCCTCAGGCAACACCTTTTAAGGTACGTAAATATATACCATCTTGTGGGCCTATAATTGTAAACTCTGCTGGCTTCTAGATTAGGAGTTCAGGAGGCATCCCTTGGGCAACAGTTGCAAATATCATTGCTTTAGATGACTGTATAAACTTCTTTCTGGGGGGTATCAGCAAGCTGTGGTGAGGCCAAAGGAGGGTACTATACAGCATCTTCCTGTCCACATTCCCTGGGGGCAACCTTGTAGCTTCTGGATATGTGGCAAACCTGAAGCCTGCTCCTTAGGATGAAGCTGAAGAACAGGAAGTCTTATGTCACATGAAGACTAGAGGTATGTTTCAGCTTGCTGTTCATGCAGTGCCCTGGGGGTGGTAGCTTACCAAGGATTATCTCTCCAATTATATCAGACCCATGGCACCCAGAAACACAATTCCCCCTGGCCACCAGAGCCAGGTGCTCAAGGGGGCTTCCCTGTATGGACTGCACATGCCTGTTGGTTATGGTGGGGTGAGCTGTGGCTATGGCTGTGGCATGTGGGTTCAGGGTACTCCTACTAGAGCTAACAGGCTATAGCAGGGGAGGGCACAAAAATGGCACCTGCCAGCTCTGCCGTCAATAAAGCGGAAGGAGAACACACAGATTGGGCCCACCAGTACCTCCATTGTGAGGAAGAATCCCAGTAGGTACCTGTCTCTCCAGCAGATGCTTTAGATTAAGACATGAGTCTCCTTTGCATATTGTCTAGGTGCCTTACAAACTGTTGCTTTTTTGCTGAAACCCAGGGTGACAGTGTCTGTGTACAAGCCCTTTAAGAGTGGATTTTCTGTTTCCCGCAACTTTATGGTTCTCCTGGCAATAAACTCTGTTGGTTTTCAAGGCCAGATGCTATGGGGTCTTGTCTCTCTGGTGTAGGTCCCAAGGGTTGAGACACCTGCAATGGGGCATAATCCCTTCACTCTCCAGGGTCAGCTCCATATTATGAGATCCCGCCCAGTTGTGAGTCCCTGCATCTGGAGTTGGGTTTCTTGCTAGACCGTATCTCCACCTTTCCTACCCATCTTGATGTGATTCTCTTATCCTTTGTTATGGAAGTACTATTTAACTAGGTTTCAGGTTCTTTCCAGAGGGAATTGTTCCTTATTTCGCTGTAGATTTATTCTGTTTGCAGGAGGATTGAGTTCAGAATCCTTCCATAGCACCATCTTCAACCCTCCCTCTTTGCTCTTTTATGAAAGATTTTGTTGAATTTTTAGCGGTTTAACTTACTTTAAAAAAGTTGGTCCCTTTCCTTTCCTATTATATGTTAGGCTAGGCCATTTTGTTGGAGTTCAGTGTTTCATTTCTTTTATCTTTTTCATTATTGTTAGACCTACATTTTCCCATATGTTCTTAGACTTTACCCCATTGGAAAAAAATGATGTCAAGGGTTTCTAGATCTACCAGGAGCATCAATTATTGAAATATGTCTAGATTACCAACCTGTGCTGATAATCTCACGTGGGTGATTTGCCATTATACCAATCTTCAACTCAGGGCCAGTCTTTTCAGTAAATCAGTGATTCTTAGAATGTGGTTCCCAGGCCAGCAACATCAGCATCCCCTAAGAACTTGCTAGAAATATAAATTATTGGGCCCTACCCCATACTTACTGAATTTGTACCTCTGTGAGGTAGGGCCAGCACCTGCACTCAAACAAGCCCTCCAGGTGCTGTTGATACTCACTCAATGTCTTAATCAGTTCAGGCTGCTATAAGAAAAATACTGTATTGCTTAAGCAACAGGAATCTATTTCTCACAGTTAGGAGGCTAGAAAGTCCAAGATCAAGGTGTCAGCTGATTCACTTCCTGCTTAGAGCTCTCTTACTGATTTGCAGATGGCTATCTTCTAGCTGTGTCCTCCCTTGGAGGAGAAAGAAGTCGCCTCTCTTGTGTGTTGTCTTAGAAGGGCACATCCCATTTATCTTGGCTCTACCCTCATGACCCAATTACCTCCCAAAGGCCCCACTTCCAAACACTATCACATTGGGGGTTAGGCCTTCAACATATAAATTTTGAAGGACATAAACACTTACTCCTTTGCACTCAAGTTTGTGAACCACTGCCTTAAATGATGTTCAGGTTCTGACTAACTCATTCATGTTGGCTTAGGAGAAAGGCCTTTCTCCTTTCTCCAGCCATATTAAAGCAGTCTGCAGGATTAATAGATGTGACAGCTCTTTGTCAGGCTGTTAGCACAAAAGTAATTATAGTAGTAAGAGTCTCTAGAGCTGACTGTGCCCTCAGACAGTTCTAGTGGTTTATGTAGAATAATCCATTGGTCTTCATGACAGGCTGACTGAGATAGGTACTCGTTTTATATTCATTTGTCTTATCCCTTCTCTTCTCATCTCTGTCAACCACTTATTTATTTTTTTTACTGTGTCCATAGTTGGGCTTTTTCTAGAATGTCATATAGTTGGAATCATACAGTATGCAGTCTTTTGAGATTGATTTCCTCACTTAGTAATATCATGTTTCCTTCATGCATTTTCATGGCTTGATAGTTCATTTCTTTTTAGTACTGAGTAATATTCCATTATCTGAATGTATTACAGTTCATTTATCCATTCACCTACTAATGTTATACTCATTTTACAGATAAGAAAGCTGAGGCACAGAGGATTAACAACTTAATGTCATATATTTAGTGGGAGACAGAGGCAGGGTTTGGACTGGGACAATCTACCTGTGAAGTTATGCTCATCACCAAAGGAAACATGCTCATTCTCTGTTACCCACTTCTTGAAGATTCTCTATTCTTTTTTTCAACAACTATTTACTAAGCCCTCAGAAACTGGCTTTCTGAGTCAAGTTTACTCTTATAAAAATAACTCATATATGTACTTGTTTGAAATTATATAAAAATAAGTCATATACACTTGTTTGAAATTATATTCTCAAAAACTTGAAAACTCTATTTAATTTCTTTAGTGCTAATTAGGTTTCCCTAAGAAGTTGTTGACAGAACAGATTCTGTGGTAATAAATTCCCGAGTCATAGGGATTAGGAGTGTTAGACAGGTGCCCAGGATATAACATGATTTCCTTAAATACATTATGTATAACATTCCATTTTTACATTCATAAAAATAAAAATGACAGAATATATTTGTATAGGTATAAGAAGGACTAGAATCATTCTACTTAAATTTGAGTCCAACTGAAGAAAGCAGTGTCAAGGCAAAGGGCAGACTCTTGCTACCTCTTAACCTCACTGAAGCAGGACTCAGCTTATTCTTGGAGATGAAAGTGCAACCTGGATATTAGGGCCCCACATGCTTGATGGCCTCTCTTTGGGGCTTGAAATACTTTTAGTCTGCTGGTGGGGTCATTGGAACTGTTGACTGCTAACAGAGCAGTGTTTCCATTATTAACAGATGCCAAAGCCACTTCAGAAATGCCAGAAGACATGCCGGAGTCTAAAATTGGCAGCCTCAGAAAATCAAGGTGAGTGTTTTCTTTTCAGCTGAATATCCAATAATTTATTTCTCTTTCTGTAAATACTTAGCAGATTCTTAGAGTCAGCTAGCACGGTTAACATTGAATCAGAATTGAAAACAAGGATGAAAATCATCGTTTTGAATTAAAATAAAAGGGCTTCTTTCAGAAAGTTGCACCATGAATGAGTGCCCTGCCTCTGTAAACCAGTTAGAGTGTGGGCTTTGCACAATTTATAATTGTTATGAGCTGAATTGTGTCCCCCTAAATTTGTATGTTGAAGCCCTAACCCCTTGTCCCTGAGAGTGTGACTGTATTTGGAGACAGGGTCTTTAAAGAGGTAATTAAGTTAAAATGAGATCATAAGGATGGGCCCTAATCCAACATGACTGGTGGCCTTATAAAAAAGGGAAAATTTGGACAGACAGAGAAAGGCATCAGACATGTTCACACACATGGAAGACCATGTGAGGACACAGGGAGAAGACAACCATCTGAAAGCCAAGGAAAGGCTTCCAGAGAAACCAACCCTGCTGACACCTTGATCTCAGACTTCCAGCCTCCATAACTGTGAGAAATAAATTCCTGTTGTTTAAGTCACCCAGGCTGTGGCATTTTGTTAGGGCGACCCTCGCAGACTGACACAGTAACACACACACGTGAATTTTCACTTCTCTTCTGATTGAACAATAGGTACTGAATCATTTACCCTGCTTTAACCTCACAGTCTCCATTTTTCCAGGAAACCAAGGAGAAAATGTGTTAGATCTGTCTCTGAATCCTTTTCTCCCACCAAGTGTTGTATTTTATGAGAATAGCAATGGGTAAGTCATAGTTCTGGGTCATTTCCCAGGTTTAAAAGATAATTTACTACAATTCATCTGTAATTCTTAAAAAAATAAATGACATATACATTCCACTAAATTAGGAATGAAACAATTTAATAATTGGAAGGACCACTTCCAACTTACTGAAGCAAAACTCTTCACAGAGAAAGTATTTTAAGAATTTTAGTGAAATATTTTCCAAGCTAAAACCAACCAATGCTCATAAATTAGAATGTAAGTTCACTTTACTTCAACTTCTGTAATTAATTCTGACAAGATGATTTTATGAGTTTTTAATATACACTTAAAAGATTATTTCAGATTCCAGATTAGATTACAATCAGAACTGGCTATACTTCAAAACTCCTTCTTTCTGTTGGAATGTTGAGAAGTGCCTGGATCATAAAATAACAATGCTCTCCCTCTGCTGGCTGAAGTTGGCTGTAACCAGGGTGACCCATGATTCAAAAAGCCTAAAAATGGCCCAAACAAGTAGTGACTATTTTCCAGACTCATGTTGTAATGTTATATACATTTATAAAAATAACCAGATGGTGCAGTCTTTAGTTATCTGAATATCTAATGAGTGACAAAAGAAGCCCAAAAAATTTTAAAAAGATAATTAACAGTAATATACTAAAAGCTTCTATTAATGTACATTCACCTGTATATGTCAGAGATTTTTGAACAGTTTTATACAGACTGATTTTAAAAGGATTTTTTATTGCAATTTTTTGATTGCTTGTTTTTGAACAAGTGAAAATAAAAACTCATAGTCGCTAATAACTGTTATGACAAAAAGATTTCAATTGGCTTGAGGCACAAAACAAAAAGGAAGAACATGTGTCCAAGTTTCAGCCAAAAAATGTGACCTAAACTTTTGATTCTAATTCTTACCCAGACTTACTCAGACTTCTTGTCATATAATTAACTAAAGGCCAATGAACAAATGAATGTTAAAACATGTAAGAACAAAATATGTCTGATTTCTTAAGGTGGATTCAGGATACATGGGTGTTTATTAAATTATCCTCAAGACTTCTTGGCATGTCTGAAATATCTCATAATAACAAAAATAAAAAAAATATCTCCCCAGCATTTTTTTTTATTTCTTTCCTTTGCGGATGATGACTGTTAGGTCCATCACGCTCTGTGGTGGGTCCCTATGGCTGGAGAAGCTAAAGGGGAGCCTGGTTGGCCCATCTTCAGTGCAGATAATTAGAAGAAGCAAACTGGCTATGTGCGCATGACTTTTCTTCTGTTTGTGCCCAATTTTTAAATGTACTAGGCTATTTTCTTGTCTTGAAAGACAAAAAGTAGGGTATCAAAATGGTCTTTTGGTGATGCAAATCTCATAATATGTCAGGGAACTCTTGTGGAATTTTAGAGGTTTAAAAGAGGGAATCTTTTGATACTGAAGTAGAAAAAGCAGAAAAAAAAAAAAAACCCACTGTCAGGAAGTACCTGTCACTGTTTATTGCCTAAGGCAGCTTATTTTGTTTAGAATGTAAGAAACAAAAGAGAGATAAGATGGGAAGTGAAGTAGCTGTTTAATAAATATAGAGCATGAGAAACATCTAAGTAGAGAAGCCCTAAACTTAAAGTCCTGCTGTATATATGCAAAAAATTAAAATTTTGTTATTCCACAATTGTAAAAAAAACTATTATACACCAGGCACTGTGAATAACACCAGAACTTCAACCTAAATAAAAATCTGGTGGTTTCCATTGAGTTGTCCATTGTTTTTGCCTTCAGCTAATCTTATTTATTATTCACTTGATATAGTGTATTATACTGATATTCAGATGGTAAACCAACCTTGCCTTACTGGGATGAACCTCACTTGGTCATGCTGTATAATGCTTTTTATGGTTCTGAATTCAGCTGGCTAGTATTTTGTTGAAGATTTTTGCATCTATATTCATAAGATGTATTTGTTTGTAGTTTTCTTAAGATGTTTATAGTTTTCTTAGACATCTTATGATGTCTGTCTGGTTTTGGTGTCAGGGTAATCACTGGCCTCATAGAATGAGTTGTGAAGTGTTCTGTCCTGGTGGATAGTTTATGAAGAGTTAGTATTAATTTTTAAACATTTGGTAGAATTCACTAGTGAAGCTATCTGGGCTTGCAGGTTTATTCAACATAGGTTTTTTTTTGTTTTGTTTTTTGTTTTGTTACTAATTTAATCTCCTTACTTGGTATAGGCCTATTCAGATTTTCTATTTCTATTTTTTTCTATTTCTATTTCTATTTTCAGTAGTTTTTGTGTTTCTAGGAATTCATCCATTTATTTATCTAATTTATTGACAAAACTGTTCATAATATTCCTTAATAATCTTCTTTATTTTTGTAAGGTTGGAAGTAATGTGCCCTCTTTCGTTCTGACTCAATATTTTTGTGTTTTTGAATTTATAGTGTGCCTCCTATAGGACACATACAGTTGAATTAAAAAGAAAATCTAGTCCGACAAACTCTGCCTTTTGATTAGATTATTTAATCCATTCACATTTGATGTTACTATTGATATAGTTGGATTTATGTGTGTCATTTTATTTTATTTTTCAAGTGTCTCATGTCTTTTCTGTTCCCCTATTACTTACTACCTACCTACTTTCTTTTGCA
The DNA here is from genome assembly GCF_017311325.1 of Ursus maritimus. NCBI lineage: Eukaryota > Metazoa > Chordata > Mammalia > Carnivora > Ursidae > Ursus > Ursus maritimus. The sequence goes on from NW_024427107.1 coordinate 5,033,172, forward strand.
TTAAGTGAATATCTTCTAATGTAATATTTTGATTTTTTAGATATTTTTTCACTATTTTTAAAGTTATTTCCTTAGTGGTTGCTCTAGGGCTTATGATATACATCTTAATTTATAAAAATCAGTTTCAATATTTATACTAACTTAATTCCAATGAGATACAGGAATGTTGCTCCTATGTAGCTTTATTCCCTTTTTCTGTTCTCTGTGGTGTTGCTGTTGTTTTGTTGTACATTTTGCATCCATAAATGTTACAAACTCAACAACACATGGTTACAAATAATCACTTACATAATTTTATATCTTTTAAAGAGCTGACACAGGAAAGGAGAGTAAGTATATATTTATAGCTTTTGTTATATTAACCTTATTTCTTTTATCATTGCTGATTCACTTCATTTGTTTCTGGGCTTTTGAGTTACCATCTGTGGTCATTTCCCTAGCCTAATGCAGCTTTGCTCCCATCCTTCCCTTTTGTGTCATTTTGGGCAAATATTTTGATATGTTATAGGTCCGACAATATAGTCATAGACATACTGTTTTATATAATCATTTTTTTAGAACAGTTAAGAGAAGAAAGGAGAAGAAATATGCATTTATGCTGTCTTTTATAGATACATAATAACATTTACCAGAGCCCTTGTTTTTCATGTGAATTCAAATTACTGTCACTTGCTTTCAGTCTGAAGAACTTTCTTAAGTATTTCTTGTAAGGTGGGTCTGCTATCAACAAATTCTTTCTGTGTTTGTTTACATGGGAATGTCTATGTTTTGCTTCCATTTCTAAAAGATAACTGCTAGACATAGGATTCTTTGTCGACTTCTTTTTTCTTTGAGCACTTTGAAAATATTACCCATTTTTTTCTGACCTCCATTGTTTGTGATAAGAAGTCTGCTATAATCTTATTAGGGTTCTCTTCTAAGTAAAACTTTTTTTTTTCTCTTGCCAATTAGCAGAGTCATTTCTGGTCTTCTTAGCTTGTCTCTCCATGAGGGAAAATCTCTACCTTGTGAACCATGATGGAATGAGAGATACCCAGGTCCCAGTATTTTCAGTGTCTGCAGCTGAGGTACAGCCTCCATCCCACAAATGAGGACTGGGTGAAAGAAGGGAGTACCCATATCTTGGCTGAACCCTTCTGGAACTTAACTTCTGCCCCAGGTTGCTGAGAGCAAGAGGGCAAATGCTGACGTCCTACCCATTCCAGGAAGATACCTTAGCCCTCCAAGGAGGTTACTGGAGAGAGAAGGAGGACTGTGTTCTTGGCTACCCACATCTGGAGTGGAATTTCCATCTCAGTGGAAGGAGAGAAGGGAAGGAGAAATGGGCCATGGTTCAAATGCCATAGACTCTTGCTGTTCTTATCAAGTTTTAGTAGGTTTTTTGGGGTTTTGTTTGTTTTAAAGATTTTATTTATTTATTTGACAGAGAGAGACAGCCAGCGAGAGAGGGAACACAAGCAGGGGGAGTGGGAGAGGATGAAGCAGGCTCCCAGCGGAGAAGCCTGATGTGGGGCTCCATTCTAGAACGCTGGGATCAGGCCCTGAGCTGAAGGCAAACGCTTAAGGACTGCGCCACCCAGGCGCCCCTAGTAGGTTTTTTGAATAAACGTTTCTTCATTTACTATTTCACCTTAGGACTATTTCCAGAGAATTTAAATGGTTGTCTTTTTATAATTTTCACCAGTTCCACTGTAGAGTGGGTCTGTGGCACTCCTTTCATTTCCATGCCAGTTCCACTGTAGAGTGGGTCTGTGGCACTCCTTTCATTTCCATGCCTAAAGTGTACCTCCTATTCACATCCCTTTAAGTTTTCAACTTTTACTAAGTCTCTATTGATAGATTATAGATTACTTTAGATTATAGATTACTTTATGGACTTAATTGTGCCTCCCAAGCCCAAATACATATGTTGAATTCCTAACCCCCAGTACTCCACAATGTGATTGTATTTGGAGACAGGACCTTTTAAAAGGTAATTAAATTAAAATAAGGTCATGTACTTGGGGCCCTCATACAATATGACCTTTGTCTTTATAAACAGAAGAAGAAACACCAAGTATGCACACACACAGAGCAAAGGCTGTGTGGGGACATAGTAAGAGGGCAGCCATCTACAAGAGGCTTCAGGAAACAACCAAACCTGCTTGGACACCTTAATCTTGGACTTCCAGACTCCAGAACTGTGAGGAAATACATTTCTGTTGTTTAAACTACCTTTGTTATAGCAAACTAATAAAATGACTGTGATAATTTTGCCTTTTACATTAATATTTTACTTCATTATTGGTGGGCCACTATCTTCCCATTTCCTCCTCCTACCACCAAAACCAAACCCAACAAAACCAGACCAAACAAAATAAAACAAATCATGACAGTTTTTCCCCAGCCTGCCATGGACGTGGTGAGCTACAGAAATGGTGAGAAACATTTCTATTTTCAGATGGTTTTCTGCATCTTTTGGGCTAACCCCCCAAAGAACCAAAGCCATTGGACCTCTTTTCTGCAAATTTGGTGGTATTATTAAGATTTTTGAAATTTGTTAACTGTCTTTGTTAATAGTACACACACTATTTCTATGGGTTGGAAAGCAAATGTATGATGTATTAAAAAATCTTAAGTATTTTTGACTTTTTGCCTTAATATACTCTTTTCAGGATAATAAATAGTGCCTCTAATGAAGCTGTGCCCCTTCCTTTGTAGGAGGATCTTGCATAGTTTTAAGCACTTTTAAGTTTTGGTGTTATTTATATTGTCCAGTTCAGTACATAGTATGTTGCCTTCCAGCTTCTTTCTGCCATTATTTCATTATTTCATTATGCCTTCTTGTTTCAGAGGAGGCCCTCAAATAAGAGAGAGATGGTGTAAAATTGGGGTTTTGTCTGCTTAGTTTGAGACCTATCCCAGGAGGCTTTGATTTTACCTGAGGCAAACCCAGGGTGTCCTAAAACTAAGCTCCTTTACTTCTGACAGTGCTCTGGTATTGTCATAAGATCCCTGTCTCCTACCATATAACCTAACATCAAGAAATGTGTGAGCTTATGAAAACACACTTCCGATCGGCACCAGGAGCATAATCTATCCCCCCACGATTCAAATTTTATAATTGGAATTAACAGTCCAAGAGTGGCATTGGTGCTAAATAGCACAATTGTGCCATCTGCTTCAACACCATAGTTTTGGGGATTTCTACACGGTATATTGAAAGATTATTTTAAGAGGTGCAGTTTATGATGAAGCCTTCTAATAGTGCCTCTTTACTAAACCAATTTGATATTTATAAATGCCTGGGGGTGGGGGGAAGCTACTGAAATTGTATCACCACCTTCAGAAAGATTTTAAAGGGCTTGTTTAATATTAATGTAGTGTACAATTACTTTTGAGCTCTTGCCAAGAGTGCCAGGATAATATAGGATATGAATGTCCCAGTGTGCCTGAAAATTATTTTAATTTACAAAACCCTACTCAAGCTGCTGTTTGTAGATTTAAACTTGAGGGCAGATTCTGCAAAAGGAGCAGAACATTTGCAAAACTATGCAAATATGCATCAGAATGAAGCCCCAGGCTTATAGCACGTTAAAACACCTGAGATCTCATGGTCCAGAGGGAGACATTATGTAGTATACAAAAGGACAAGATGGTTCCGGGACCTGAAGATTTTGCAGAAGAGTTAAAAAATGGCTATAAGAAGGGGGAGGCATGTTGCCTAAATGTCTCTCCCTTATGGGGTCCTCACACATTCTCCTTTTCTCTTGGTCTCTGTGTTACTCAATTTCTCTCTCCTGGTCTCTCTAACATTTAATTCAGTTGCAAAAAAAAATCAACTTTCTTTGTTCTCCATATCTTTCCAGATTATACCCTGGAGTCTTTATCTTTTCCCTAAAAAAATTTATTTTCCTAAAGTAAGAGCCACCTATTCTGAGATGAATTATGTATCTTCCGTAGTGTCAAAACACTAAACATTTTAAAACATATCATCATATTCTCATGCTTAATGGTATGTTTTTGTTAAAATTATACAAAAGTACAAATTATTATTAGATTAAAAGAAGATAGTATAACATTTAAAATATAAATAAGTGAAGCTTGAATTGAAAACTCCGAACTGGAGCTAGTGTATCTTTGCTAATGATCTTTTGAATATGCAGATAGTATTTTGCACAGGGGCAGCAGTTCAGTTTTCTCTGAAGTCCTGCCATCTATTGGCTAATTCATGCAATAAGAATTTATTCTAACATTAATTAAAAAACAACCACCAGTGTTTCTATTCATGGAATAGAAAATAGGTACATTCTTTGTGGAATTATGTAAATTTTTAAAAAACAGTCCCTATGATGAGTAGATGAATATAAATTTTAGTGCTAGTAATTAGTGCAATTTTTTATTAGAAATATTTTGTTTTCATGGAAGTTTTGGACAAAACTAAAGAAAAATTGAATAGGAGCTTGATAAATGACACAATGCTATATCTAACCAACAAAATATATAATATCAATAGTGATATGTGTATTGTTATTCTCATTCCACAGAAAAAGGAAATAGATTGCAGAGATATTAAGTGACATCCAAAATCATGCATAGAGTAACCAACAATGTCAGGATTTCAATCCATGTTTGTTTAATTCTAAAGTTCATGTTCATGGCAAGTGGAAAAGCAGCTGCTTGAAAGCCCTACGATTTCAATGATAGTCAAAATAGTCACTTTAAAATGTATGTAAATCTAAAATGTATCCTTTGGAAGGTTGTGGCTTCTTATTCTGTGGCCAGGATAACTGACATGTTTTGGTACCTGACAGACACCTATTGAACATTGCCTATGCAGTCACCATTTTCACTGTCCTACTATGGTACATGGGGAAGAAGAAGCCCCTTCACGTAAAAGTTAATAGTCTTCATTGTGGGAAGAACTAAAGAATAAGGTTAGTTCTTTCAAAGACATTTTACTATTATTATTTTACCTAATCCTCATCATAAAGCAGCAAGGCAATATTATTCCTACTTCCTGTGTGAGAAATGGAACTTAAAGGTAAAGGAGTGGATCACAGAGCTACTGTGGTAGAACTGGACTCTGACTTAGTTCTCAGATTAATATTCCATATTCTCTATTAATCAAGTGCATGAGTAACATTTGACTTTAATTCTGGATGAGAAGAAAGAACTAGTTAGTAAAATAAAAGTGGAATGTTGGGAGATCATTTGTTAAAGTATATCTGCTGCTACAAAACAAATGACCTCAAAATTTTGCTGCTCAAAATCACAACCATTTTTGTACTCATGATTCTGTAGTTGAAGATTCAGACAAGGCTCAGCAGCTGGTTCATCCAATTCCATGTGGTATCTTCAGGGACCAGAATGCTTAAGATGTTCTTTCCACTCATTTCTAGTTTCTCAAGTGAGATGGCATCAAGGGCTGGTTGGGTTCACCAGACTGGGGCAATGTGTCTGAGGTCATAGCATCTCTTTGTTGGCTGTGTTTCTGTTTCCCTCTGTGTAACTTCTGGGTCTTTGTCACGCTCTGTCCCTCTTGCTCTTGCTCTTTCTCTCACTCTTATTCCCTGTGACCCCCTCACATGGTGTCACACTAAGTTTCCTCATATGGTTTCTCCAGCAGGCTAGCCAGACTTCTTACATGGAAGCTCAGAGATCCCCAAGGTGCAAAAGTAAAAGCTTCCAGAATTTTCGAGTAGTCACAAAATGAGCGCAATATCTTTCCTTCATATTCTTTTGACTAAATCAAGTCATGGGCCCAGCCTGGATTCAAGCGAAAGCTTGAATACTGGGAAATGTGATTAAATGGAGATACCAATTCAAAAGACTACCACAGTCCACCTCCTGACCCCCAATGATTCATGTTTCCACCATATATATTATACACTTACCCCCTATAATGCCTTCTAAATGTCTCATTCTATTATGATGTTGGGCTTATGCTTGAGGTTCCAGATCTCCTTATCTAAATTAGGTCCAAGTACAGATGAGGCTCCTTGGGAGTGGATCTTCTCAGTGTGAAGAACTGTGAACTCCAGATCCAAATTATCTGTTCTCCACTCACCAACACACTTCAGTGAGGAAGTGATAGGGAAAACTGGATACCCCTAATCAGAAAAGGGAAAAATAAGAGGCCCATAGCAGTCACTGATCCATAGCAATTCTGAAATCTGATAGGCACAGATTACTAGTTCCTTGACTAGGTTCCAGTTCTCCTATCTGAGAGTGTTTCTCCATGGACTTTGGCTCCCCACTCTGAGTCATATGTCCTTTCTATGAGAAATAGCCTTTTCTTATAGGAAGATGGCTTTCACAGCTCATGTGTTGGAGTTCTCCAAGACCACCCTCAGTTTTGGTGATTCACTAAAAAGACTCACAGAGATTAGAAGCTTGTTATGGTTATGGTTTATTACAGTGAAAGGATACAGATTAAAATCAGCAAAGGGAAAAGACACATGGGGGTAACGTCCAGGAGAAAGCAGGCACAAGCTTTCAGGTATTCTCTTCCATTGAGCTGACCTGATGCATTTAATTCTCCCAGAAATAACATGTAACAATATAAGTAAAATGTTGCCAACCAGGAAAGCTCACCTGAGCCTTGCTGTCCAGGGTTTTTATTGGGGTCAGTCTTACAGGCACACAACACCTCAATTACTGAGACTCCAGACTCTCAGAGCAACAGCAGACATTCACCATAAATCACATTATCAGCATGAACTCTCTGATCAAACTGGTACGGCATGGCCCAAAGCCTCAGGTGTACAGAATTCTTATATCAGACAGAATATTCCAGGGGCCCACAGTTCATTATCCAGGAACCAGCCAAGGTCCGGTTCTGAAATGATGCCTTTCTTGGGAATGTGCAGTGTTTGAGCAAACCAGATCTCCTAACCTTTTTCTGCATAGCCCACCTGCCCTGGTCCTTGTCCTAGACTCTCCTTTAGCAAGCCAATCATATTTTTATGAGCATCTGCATTTAGTATGTGACAAATACATGAATATGCTTAACATTTGGAGAAGCCAGGGTGGGACAAAGATAGATTTAAAGAAACAACTAATCCATTCTTTAAAGGCATTACACACATTTTTGTGTTTTTGTACTGATTTGATTCCTTGCTTTCCCCTTAATCTGTTATTTGTACCTTGTGATAAACTTGTACAGAATTATTTAACGTGGAAATCAGCTGATGGTTTGCTAAATCCAGTACTTCCCCAGGCAAGTAATTTTTCATTGACATTACATCTTGAGGGGCCTTTAACTTGATCTCCCAACACATTTGATCATTAGTATCAGTATTGTCATATCACTTGTTTACATAAGGTACTTGAATTTTACCAACACTGCCAGTGTTACACTATACTGCAGTATGGTCATAGTACAATTCAATTTTATTACAGAACACACTAGAAAGAATTACAGAGGTATTTGCTATGTCTTTCCAATAGAATAATCCCTTACCCATATACCAGAAATTATAATGGACAGGAATGATTACATTTGTCTATGATTTGGTTATTTTTGAATTCCAAGTCAGTTGGGGGAAAAGTCAGTCCTTTTCTTTTAGTTCAGAGGCTTGTACTGAGACTGGCTTCCATTGTGTGCTGTTATATAGAGGGGTACACATCCCTTTTACAGGAAGGACACACATGGTGTTCAGAATATTTCCTAATTCTGCTCACTGTACTATAAGATATGTCTTATTTTGATCTATTCTTGGGGTGAAGGTAGTCATAGTGCATCAAGGTAAATTACAAGCACTCTCAGAGAATTTTGATAATTTTAAAAGTCCATAAGTTTGTCACAGGTATGCCCCTTGGACCTCAGCACCTAGGATGAAGGGCCATTGTCCCATGGCTACTTTAGACTCCATCTGTGTTAGAATAGTCAAGAGACCTTGTTGGGACAGGGACAGGCCTTTCCCAATGCTGGGTCCTGGCTTTATTCAGCATTATCTGTTGAGTCTGCCTGACCACTTCACTAAAACCTCATTATCTTTCCATGCTGACTCTCATCCATTGCTCTCCTCCTAGGAAAGAATACTCTTGAATCTGCTTATTCTAGTTAATGAATCTTTTTCTTCTGAGTGCTGCTTCTTATTTAAATCAAATTCAACTTGTCCTGGGATACCTAGAACAGCACCAGTGTTCCTCTAAAACCCTTTTGCATCTTGTGTGCCAGTGTTGCTTTCTCCACCATGCATGTTGTTGCCACTAGTTCTAATGGCCTGAGTGCAGTTAGACACTTGTTGTGTGCCCAAAAATGTTAGGTCCCCCATACTAGGATCAGGTGAATGGTAGTCACACCTAGATGTAATTTAGTCTGAGTATGCCACAAAGCTACCACATCCTTCCTTATGTCAGGGTGGGACCATTTCCTAGAAGGGAATTTCAGAGCCACCATGTGATGCCTACTGCTTAATTCCCATCATCCTTTCTATTCTGTTTCATAGTTTTCCATACACAAAACAAAGCTGGTATGTGTTTGTGCATAGCACATTTTAGCATGTCAGGCATGCAGTCTCTATGTTTTATTCACTATAACCAGGAACTTTTCTAAGCCTCTGGTCATCAATGTTTATAGTTACATAGATCAGTCTGCCAAGAACTGTACACTATGTGGCCCAATGGCTATATGTGGAGTAGTTCCCAGAAATTCCTTGCCAGATGATATCCTTTGTAATAATGTAATCTGAAAAATAAGAGTCAGAAGACATTAACATATTACTAGCGTCCCATTCATCATTATTTAAACATTGGTCTAGTTTATCATCCTACTGATGCCCAAGATATTTCCCAGAGCAATCCCTCTCATGTTTGCAGCCTTCTATTTAACCTTGTCAGGTTCAAAAGCAGGTGTGGTCTTGGCACTATATAGCTTTATCCTTTCAGACATCTATTATAATTGAACTAAGAGAATATCATCCCTTCCTCCAAGCCCTTCTTGAGGCAGCAGAGTAATATTGGATTTCCATTGTTTCATAGTTCATTTACACATTACTTTACCCTTGGCTACTTTTTCTTCTTTTCTCCATTTGTCATTGACTTTTACCTGAACGTTTCCAATTTTGGAAGGAACATAGGCTGCATCACTGTGCTGGTTTTGATTGCCAGCAGCAATGCTTGTCTAGCAAGTGCCTCCCACTTAGTCTATTCTGACATGGGGTAAGGTTAGGTGTAGAACTAGTGGACTATCTTGATCATTAGGTAATATAGCTGTATTCACTGTCAACCCTAATTTTGACAGTAAGAGTGAAGGCACAGTCCACCACATAAAGCCCTTAGGAATTCTGGCATAAATATTTAAAGTTAAAGTTCTTGCTTAAGGATCATCCCTGCTTCTAGCACCACCGTTGTAGCTCTGGTCCTGGAGCAGTTGAGGTGATGTGGGGGAAAATTGTGTAACTGTGCGAGCATATCATACCTTCTTCCCTAGATACAGCCAGAAAAGTATCAACACAAACATGCTCCTCCATTCTGCAGTATTCAAAACCAAACAGACTGTCCCTAAGTTGGTCACTCTCACAATCCATTTTAGTAAAAGTTCTTCAGGAAGCTGATAATATCAGTAGTTTCTTAGGTTTTGCTTCCCCTCAGCACCAAGGCTACCTTCATAGTGATCAGAAGTCCTAGAGGTGCTGCCTGTTTTTCCAGTATAAATTGTCCCTTCAGTAGTGACTCTGAGACTAAAAGCTATAGCTCAAACCATTTAAAATCTGAACTTGGCACAGGGTCAGGATATGCCACAATACAACCCTTTACTTTCATTTTAGCTATTACAGATAAAGACAACTAAGATTGCATATTTAGTTTGTTTCTCATTATTTTGCATTTCCTTCCATATCTGGTGAGTCAATTCCTGAGTCGAGTCTATCACCCTATACTCCACTGATAACTTTTACCTCCAATGACTGATATATATATATATAGTTGTCTCATTTCACAGGTGACTTGGTAGCCATTCAGGCATCAGAGTTTTGTCATCCCCCATCCTATCATCTTGCCTTTCTCCAAACAATGTTTTCACCATATTTCAAGTGAGTCAGGGTCGTTCTAGAATATCTCACCTCTGATGCCTACTGTATCAAAGGTCCCCAAGACCACCCTTGCTTAATGATTCACTAGAAGGACTTACGAAACTCAGAAGCCATTATACTCATGGTTATGGATTATAACAGTAAACTGATATTTATTAAAATCAGTAAAGGGACAATATCCAGGAGGAACCAGATGCAAGCTTCTGGTGTCCTCTCCCAGGAGTCAATGGACAAACTTAATTCTTCCAGCAGTGATGTATAACAACATACATGAAGTGTTGACTACCAGGGAAGCTCACCTGAGTCTTAACATCCACTGTTTTTATTGAGATCAGCCATGTAGGCATATAGTGCCGGCATGACCTACTTCAGCTACTTAGACTCCAACATCACCCCCAAAGCATCAGGTATACAAAGGCACTTCTAGGTAGAATTTTCCAGGGCTCAGAGCTCCTATTCCAGGAGCCAGCCAAGGTCTGGTTGTGAAGACAGGTATTTTCTGGGAATACGAAGTGTTTGAGAAACTCAGGCCTGCTAAGTTAACCCTTTCCCACACAACCTGTTTTCTTCCATAGGAAGCTGGAAGCCTAGAAGCCTCTTTTTATTTTGAATTGTCTCTGGCCTTTTTAGTCCAATATAATATAAGTCTTTTGAAAAATTATCAAATTTGTAATGTATCAAATTACAAGTCTACCCTGTTGAATAAAAGACACACATTACAAATTTGTAATGTATCAAATTAAATAAACTACCCCAATGAATAAAAACCACACCCATAAATCCCTTCAGGAAAGATCTTTCTCTACTTTGAGGTGAAAATCAGAATGGTGTGGGATAAACTAAAATTCTTAGAAGCTCTACTGTCTACTTGGGAAGTCTATGAGGTACAGTCTTAAGATACTTAGAAATGAAGTTTTTTTTGTTGTTGTTGTTGACGTGACAGAGTCTATGAGGTTTTGCCTTAAAAATTCCTGAAGTCTAGCAAAGTGTCTTACAGGGTTTTGTTGCCGAGGCCACTCTCTTGTGGGCAGCACTTCAGATTTGATCTTTGCTGTGGGGAAATTGATAATGTTGAGAATCTTTCACTACAAAAGACTGAGGATGAAAAATAGTTTTATTTTGGAATCCAGAAAGTCCTGGTCTTTATATATTTCCTCTAAATTTCACTTGAAAATGAAACAGTTCCTTCTTTAGCTCATTTTATTTTTTCCATATTTTATTATAAGCAGCTAATAGCAGCTAGTTGCATTTTGCCATGGAAATCTCCTTACCCACATCTTTAATTTCATTAGGAATCCTTTTTGTTGTCCATTTACTGAAAACAAGAGTTTTGCTCGCTGTTCTGACACAAATCAGCTGCTCATTTCCTCACTGACCTTCCAGGCTTCACTGTCTTGTGAGGCATCTTAAGCTGGTCTCACTGCCTGGCCTTGAAGCCAATGTGGCAGGGCTCAGTTTTTCCATCTTGATCTATCAGTTTTTCCATCTTGATCTATCAGTTTCTGATGAGGATGTGTTAAAGTCTCCTACCATGATGATAGTTTGGGCAGTTTTCCATAAGAGTCCATTGGCTTTTGAGACTATCTATATCTGTATTTATCTCAGGACCATTTTGTGCATATAAGTTCATGATTTCATTATATCTACAAGCCTAATTGTCCCTTTTTATTACTAAGTACCATCTCACATCATCTGTCTTAATGCTTTATCCTCATAATCCCTTTTGTCTGGTATTAAGATCTCTATACTATCTTTTGACATCTTTTTACAATCCTTTATTTTCAATATTTCTGTTTTTATGCTTTATGCCTGTATTACATAGCATCAAATTGCTAGGTTAAAAAAATAATTCCAATAGTAATAATTTATGATAGATTTGGGCATATTTCTAAGGTTTTGTCTTATATCTGCTTGTTATCTCTGAGGACATGCCATTTGGTATGAGACTCTAAGGGGTAAAAACATTCAGGCCCAATTGGGACAGACCCTTTGCAGGCAAAAAATAAATAAATAAATAAAAATAAAAAGGACAAGTGCAAAGACATGGAAGCAGGGAAGAAAAAACTTGACATATTTGAGGACAAGAGAGGAAATCAGTGCAGCTGAAATCTGGTATAAGAATTCTCTGGGGTGGAGGATAGGAGCCAGGTGGGAATGGTCTTGTAGCCATGCTGAGTATTGGGAGAATCTGTGTCCCAAGAAGGGCGCTCTCCATCAGGGAATGCTCCCAGCTTCTTTCCATCACCAGTTGATCAGAGCATTTGCTGAATGGTGAGACTCGGAAAAGCAGCTGAGCATACCCCTTCTGAGCTCTCTCTTTGGTGGGGGAATACACTTTTCTGCAGAAGGCATGTATCATGTCTGTGCTCTGTCATATGATGAGCTCTGCCTGCTGTTGTCATTGAGCCCATGATATTTGGAAGTGGCCTTGTCTAATCCAAGGCTGAGCTGTCAGCAGTCCTAGTTGGCCAATACTCAGCTGCATTCTCTAAAGAGTGTTATCAAAAGAATGATTGTGCTTTGTCCACTATATGCTTGTTTCCTGGGTCTATTAGGATGTAAAGTTATTATTTAATCAGCCCATGAAAAACTGACATTAATAACTTAGTATTTTTTTAAACTACAATGAGAAGATTTTGAGGGCTTTCAAAGCAGGGGTGAAACTGATTTATGTTCTATAAAGATCATTTTGTCTACCGAGAGCAGAATGGAATGTAGAGGTCAAAAATAGAAGCTTGTTAGTAATCCAGCAAAGAAGAAAAGTGGGTTAACTTGAAATTTGTTTAGGTTGGGTATGGGGAATGAATGATAAGGTGAAGTTTATTGTAGATCTTGGTTTTTAGGTTTAGTAATTGAGTGGAAGGTGCTGCTAGGTACTGAGGTGGGAAAGTCTGGGAAGATAATATCTTTAGGGGTTTGGGGCTTGTCGAGTTTGGAATACCCATTAGATAATCAAGTATAGATATCAGGTATGCAATTGAATTAGGTGCAGAAGCTTAGGGTTACATCAGGACTAAAGGCATAAAATTGGAAGTCATCAGTGAAAGGTGGTATTAAATGAGTTTAGATTCTGCATAAAACATAACAAGTATTTGATAACTATAATTATGTGGTGGGTGAGTGTGATGCTGTATCAATACAAGGTAAGGGAGAAAGCCAGTGGGAGTGCAGTTACCACAATTACCAACTGCAGAAATAGTTGCTTTATGAACTTACATACTCTCCTCACAGTGGAGATAATCGGGAAGGAATTATGGCATAAAGCTTGAAAATAATGTCAGGAATGTTATGTTTAATCATGAGGATGAGCCATAATCTCTGAGTTTAAAATTACTTATTTTACTCTTTTATAATTTATTGTTAGGGTATAATTTTATGATTGGTATTCATTTCATAAAACACTCCAGGATATAGAAAAATGCATATATCAATGCTTAAACCCAGAAAAAATTATTTTGATACTGTTTAGCTAAAAAGAATAGATAAAATGTGTTGGGGGAAAAATCTAAAATCTAAGGGAGCCAAAGCATATGTAAAATTCTATGGAAAATATGTAATTTTTTTATATTAGGAAAAAATTTGGATTCGCTTGTGAGAATCAGTAAAGAAAAATTTCCCCAAATCTTTGCCATTACAAAATTGAAATTTTTTAACTGTAAAAAATTAGCAACTTGATAATAACGTAAAAGGATGAAACATTTTTTTTTAATGATTCAAAGTGAACTAAAAACATCACAACTACTGCCAGGAAAATATCTACAAACAGATTGTCCTCCTATTATTAGATTGGCGTTAATAATTATCCAGGCTCCAAATGGTAGTTTGGAGAATTGCTGAAAGAATACTTTCAGACCAATTCTTCCATTTAAGACAATTTTGGGACTAAGAAATATGTGGAATTGAATTAAAACACTGGTAAAGCAACTTATTTTCTCTTCTCTGTTGCAAATAAGTTTATCTAGCATTCTGGTTGAATTTCTTAGCTGGAGGAGAGGGGAGAAAGGGAAGTGACTTTTATTCAGGCCAAGGGTTCAGGGGCCCCTAATCAGTAGGTAAATTGAAGGGAGTTAAGAGACTGAACCTGCCCTCAAGGAGCTCATGAAGCTACTTTACCTAGAAGCAGTTCCCCAAACAGATACAATTGCTCTCCCTGGATGACATCACTGAGGCTGAGCAAGAAGGACAGGAAGTTGCCCAAGGTCACCCTTGATGGTGGTGGTGGGGTTGCTGTCCGTCCCAGCTGGAGGGAGCACAGGATCAGAAGTAGTAGAAACTGAATGTTTGAGATATGTTTTATGGGTGGAAGAGCAGCAACAAGCAATTGTTATTCATTGATTCATTTAGCAAATGCAGTGTACTGCCAAAGTAGCCATACTAGGCATATGGTGGGAAATGGAACTCTAATTGTGGGAAGAACAGATGTGTCCTTCTCTTAAGAGTTTGCAATCTAAAGGGAGATAGTAATTATGAAGGTAAAAGGCAGCGTGGAAAATACTGTGACAAGAAATGCTATGGGAAGTCTACACTTCACTCTTTCACAATTTACTCCAGTAACAGCCCCAGCAAAATTACTGGGCCCTCTCAATCTCTTTTGATTAACATAAATGTTGATAATCAAGAGCTTATAGCCAACCTTGACCCAATCGCTAGGCCAGTAAATGTGTAACTGGTGAGTTATTTTGGGGGCTATATATGATTTTTCTTGCTCTGGTTCACTTCCATAATCCCCCAATTTTGTCAGGGAACAGGAGGAATTGCTTAAATTAAACTCGGTAATTAATTTTATTTGCATGTTTGCTTAAAAAGAGAAGATATGAAAATAAGTTTTACACTATCTGTAAATTTCTTTTTTTTTTTTTTTAAGATTTTATTTATTTATGTGACAGAGAGACAGCCAGCGATAGAGGGAACACAGCAGGGGGAGTGGGAGAGGAAGAAGCAGGCTCATAGCAGAGGAGTCCGATGTGGGACTCGATCCCGGTACGCCGGGATCACGCCCTGAGCCGAAGGCAGACGCTTTAACGACTGCGCTACCCAGGCGCCCCTACACTATCTGTAAATTTCAATCATGCATGCCTTTGTTGGCTTCTCTTTTTATTTCTGAAGATGTTTATCTGCCTTTCCAATAATTTGTCTCAACATTATTATGGAGAAAGTACGTTAACAGTCCTGATATTTTTTGAAAATGGAATAAACTTGAAAGTTTTAAAAATTAATCTGGAAAGATATAAAAATATAAATTAATGGTAGAAAAATTTTAAAGTTCATATTAAAAAAAGAAATATATTTCAACAGTAATTTCATCAGAGATAACCATTGGTAATATTTTGTTATATTTTTATATTGTTTTAAGCTTACAATTTTTTCTTAAAAGTATATTAGGAAATTTTTTCTATATCAGTGCACATAATTTTAAATTAACTTTTAATTGTTATGGTATTTTATTGTGTGAATGTACCATAAGTGACAAGTATCCTCATATTTGACAATGGAGACAATTTTATATTTCCCTTATAAACAATGCTGTAATCAACGTATTTGCACACATCTTTTTAGTTTTGTGCACATGTGTACAAAACAGAGAAAATTAAACATTAATGACTTGAAGGAAAGCTTTTTCTGATTTCACACCAGACATGAGGTGAGACAAGCTGAGGATTAGGCTCACCAAGGTTTAGTAAAAACATTGATCATTATAGGCATTGGTTCATTATTGGCCCTGGGCCTGCTTCTTAATAAGGAATCTTTGAGAATAAATGAATCTTTGGCAAATCTTAGTATGAATTGTCAAGATGCCTGGGGAAGGAGAATGCTAGTGAGGAGAGGCAGAAACACTGGGACAGAAGTCCAATAGGACATTATTATGGGGGGCTAATTGTAATGTCACAACTCCCAGAAGTTAAAAGAGAAAAGTGAACTGGAGTCTCTTCTGACCCTCTCATAGCTCTAACCATTATCTTTCTACTTCCTTCATAGATCTCAACAGCTGAGGTCTGTGAAGGAAGGACTCACGAATAACTTGTTATTTGTTGCTTATTTTTACAAAAAATTCTATTATATTTACAATAACCAAGATATGGAAGCAACCCAAGTATCCATCCATAGATGAATGAATAAAGAAGATAAAGAAGATATAGCTATAATGGAATATTACTCAGTCATAGAAAATTATGGAATCTTATCTGCAATGACATGGATGGAACTGGAGAGTATTATGCTAAGTGAAATAAATCATATGAGAAAGACAAATACCATATGATTTCACTCATATGTGGAATTTAAGAAACAAAACAAATGAATAAACAAAGAGAAAAGAGACAAGCAGCAACAACAAAACAGACTCAAACACCGAGAATAAACTGGTGATTGCCAGAGGGGAGGGGAGTGGGGGAATTAGTTGAAATAGATAAGGAGGATTAAGAGTACATTTACCTTGGTTAGCACTGTGTGATGTATAGCATTATCGAGTCATTATATTGTACTCCTAAAACTAATATAACACTGTATGTTAATTATACTTCAAAAAAATGCTATTATAAGCATCTTTACATGGCCATTAATACAGGTTTCAGTCTACATATAATAAACCTAAGATAAGGTGAGTGTCCATTCTGAGATAGGTAATTGAAAAAGCTGACTAATGAGGGTGAGGAACAGTGAGTTCTTACCACAGGTGCAAAGGACATGAATATTAAGATTAAATGAATACCAGCTATATTCATGCCAGGTAATATGAATTTAGTTCAGGGTGACAGGATGGGGCTGGTGACTAGCCTTAAGCCAGTCTCCATCCTAGAGGAAAAACACAATTTCCTTTTGGGGAGAATTCTTACTGCCAATCCAACTAACAAAGCAACATCCATAAAGAGGCAATGATTGTTGTTCACAGATCTGCCTGTGAGAAAATGCAAGAAAATCCTGGCCAAGATAAAAATAACTTCTCTTATACCTCCAGGTTCCCCTTCATTATTTCAATGCACCAATAACAACACTGGTAAAATGTATATTACCAAGTACTCATACCAAGTACCCTCAGAGACAAGACTGTTTTCTCTTCCTCGTGGAGCAGTCAGGAAACTGTGACTGCTACCTACTATCCTTAATCACATCAATAGCTGTTAATACCTTTCTCTGAAATAGTCATTGTGCATATTGTAAAAGTGAAATTTATAATTCTTGTGGCCTTCTAAACGTTATTAGATCAAAGAGGAGGATTTGCTATCATTGTGGTTTGCATTTGCATTTTCCTGATTATAGGTGATGTTGAGTGTATTTTGCATATTGCTGCCCAGTTTTCCCAACACGATTTGTTGAAGAGACTGTCTTTTTTTTCCATTGTATATTCTTTCCTGCTTTGTTGAAGATGAATTGACCATGTAGTTGTGGGGTCATTTCTGGGTTTTCTATTCTGTTCCATTGATCTATGTGTCTGGTTTTGTGCCAGTACCATACTGTTTTGATCACTACAGCTTTGTAATAGAACTTGAAGTCCAGAATTGTGATGCCTCCAGCTTGCTTTTATTTTTCAAGGTTGCTTTGGCTATTCAGAGCTTTTTGTGGTTCCACACACATTTTAGGATTTTTTGTCCCAGTTCTGTGAAAAATGCTGTTGGTATTTTGATAGGGATTGCATTAACTGTGTAGGTGGCTTTGGGTAGTATAGACATTTACCAATATTTGTTCTTCCAGTCCATTAGCATGGAACATTTTCCCATTTCTTTGTGTCATCGTCAATTCCTTCATCAGTGTTTTATAGTTTTCATAGAACAGATCTTTTGTCTCTTTGGTTGGGTTTATTACTAGGTATCTTATTGTTTTTGGTGCAATAATAAATGGGATTGATTCTTTAACTTCTCTTTCTGCTGCTTTATTATTGATGTGTAGAAATGCAACAGATTTCTGTATGTTGATTTTGTATACTGCAACTTTGCTGAATTCATTTATCAGCGCTAGCAGTTTTTTGGTGGAGTCTTTCAGGTTTTCTATATATAGTATCATGTCATCTGCACAAATAGTGAAAGTTTGACTTCTTCCTTGCTAATTTGGATGCTTTTTATTTCTTTTTGTTGTTTGATAGCTGTGGCTAGGACTTCCAGAACTATGTTAAAAAATAGTGGTGAGAGTGGATATCCCTATTTTGTTCCTGACCATGGAGGAAAAGCTCTCAGTTTTTTCCCATTTAGGATGATACTGGCTTGGGTTTTTCATATACGGCCTTTATTATGTTGAGGTGTGTTCCCTCTAAACCTACTTTGAAAGGTTTTTTTTTTTTTAAATATCATGAATGGATGTTGTATTTGTCAATTGCTTTTTCTGCATCATATGGTTCTTATCCTTTCTTTTATTAATGTGATGTATCATGTTGGTTGCTTTGCAAATATTGAACCACACTTGCATCCCAGAAATAAATCCCATTTGATAATGTTGAATGATTTTTTAAAGTGTTGTTGGATTCAGTTTGCTAGTATTTTAATAAGTATTTTTGCATCAGCGTTCACCAGGGATATTGGCTTGTAGTTCTCCTTTTTAGTGGTATCTTTATCTGGTTTTGGTACCATGGTAATGGTGCCCTCAAAGAATGAATTTGGAAGTTTTCCTTCACTTTCTATTTTTTGGAATAGTTTGAGAAGAAGAGGTATTAAGTCTTCTTTAAATGTTTGGTAGAGGGGCGCCTGGGTGGCACAGCGGTTAAGCGTCTGCCTTCGGCTCAGGGCGTGATCCCGGCGATCTGGGATCGAGCCCCACATCAGGCTCTTCTGCTATGAGCCTGCTTCTTCCTCTCCCACTCCCCCTGCTTGTGTTCCCTCTCTCGCTGGCTGTCTCTATCTCTGTCAAATAAATAAAATAAATCTTTAAAAAAAATAAAATAAAATAAAATAAAATAAATGTTTGGTAGAATTCATTCGTGAAGGCTTCTGGCTCTGGACTTTTGTACATTGGGAGATTTTTGATTACTGATTCAATTTCTTTGCTGGTTATGGGTCTGTGTCTGTTCAAATTTTCTATTTCTTTCTGTTTCAGTTTTGGTAATTTATATGTTTCTAGGAATTTGTCCATTTCTTCCAGATTGTCCAGTTTGTTGGCATATAGTTTTTCATAATATTCTATTATAATTGTTTGTATTTTTGTGGTGTTGGCTGTTATTTTCCCCCCCTCATTGTGATTTTATTTATTTGTGTCCTTTCTCTTTTCTTTTTGATAAGTATGGCTAGAAGGCTATCAAATTTATTAATGTTTTCAAAGAACCGACTCCTGGTTTCATTGATCTGTCCTATTGTTTTTTAGTTTTCTATTTCTGCTCTAATCTTTATTATTTCCTTCCTTCTGCTGGTTTTGGTTTTGTTTGTTGCTCTTTTTCTGTCTCCTTTAGTGTAAGGTTAAGTTGTATATTTGAGACTTTTCTTGCTTCTTGAGGTAGGCTTATATTGCAACATACTTCCCTCTTAGAACTCCCTTGCTGCATCCCAAAGTTTTTGGACAGTAGTGCTTTCATTTTCATTTGCTTTCATGTACTTTTTAATTTATTTTTTAATTTCCTGGTTAACCCATCCATTCTTTAGTAGAATGTTCTTTAACCCTCATGTATTTGTGGTATTTCCAAATTTTTTCTTTTGGTTGACTTCAAATTTCATAGTGTTGTGGTCTGAAAATATACATGGTATGATCTCAATCTTTTTGTACTTGTTGAGGGCTGATTTGTGACCCAGTATGTGATCTATTTTGGAGAATGTTCCATGTGCACTCGAAAAGAATGTGTATTCTGCTGCTTTAGGATGAAATGTTCTGAATATATCTGTTAAGTCCATCTGGTCCAGTGGTGTCATTCAAATCCTTTGTTTCCTTGTTGATCTTCTGCTTAGATGATCTATTCATGCTGTGAGTGGGGTGTTAAAGTTCCATACTATTATTTATTATTATTAATGAATTTCTTTATGTTTATTATTAAGTGATTTATATATTTAGATGGTCCTAAGTTGGGGACATAAATATTTACAAAATTGTTAGAACTTCTTGATGGATAGATGCTTAATTGTGATATAATGCCTTTCATCTCTTGTTATGGTCTTTGTTTTAAAATCTAGTTTGTGTGATATAAGTATGGTTACTCCAGCTTTCTTTTGATGTCCATTAGCATGATAGATGGTTCTCCATCCCTACACTTTCAATCTGCAGGTGTCTTAGGTCTAAAATAAATCTCTTTTAGGCAGCATATAGATGAATCTTGTCTTTTTTTAAAATCTATTCTGAGTTGTGGTCCATATATACAATGGAATATTACTCAGCTATCAGAAAGAACGAGTTCTCAACATTTGCTACAACATGGACAGCACTGGAGGAGATAATGCTAAGTGAAATAAGTCAAGCAGAGAAAGACAACTATCATATGATTTCTCTCATCTATGGAACATAAGAACTAGGATGATCGGTAGGGGAAGAAAGGGATAAAGAAAGGGGGGGTAATCAGAAGGGGGAATGAAACATGAGAGACTATGGACTATGAGAAACAAACTGAGGACTTCAGAGGGGAGGGGGGTGGGGGAATGGGATAGACCAGTGATGGGTGGTAAGGAGGGCACGTATTGCATGGTGCACTGGGTGTTATACACAACTAATGAATCATCGAGCCTTGCATCGGAAACCGGGGATGTACTGTATGGTGACTAACATAATATAATAAAAAAATCATTAAAAAAAATAAATAAATAAATAAAAATAAAATCTATTCTGATATTCTGTCTTTTGATTGGAGCATTTAGTCCATTTACATTCAGAGTGATTATTGAAGGACATGAATTTAGTGTCATTGGGTATAGAGTGTGTATTTCTGGTGATATTCTCTGGTCTTTTCTAGTCTTTGTTGCTTTTGGTCATTTTTTCCCCATTCAAAGAATCCCCCTTAATATTTCTTGAAGGGCTGGTTTAGTGGTCATGAACGCCTTTAGTTTTTGCTTATCTGGGAAACTCTTCATCTTTCCTTTTATTCTGAATGACAGCCTTGCTGGATAAAGTATTCGTGGCTGCATATTTTTCCTATTCAGTAAGTTGAGTATGTCCTGGCACTGTCTTGTGGCTTGCCAAAATTCTGTGGACGGATCTGCTGTGAATCTGATCTGTCTTCCCTTTGTAGGTTAGGATTTTTTTTCCTTTGCTGTTTCAGGATTCTTTCCTCATCTGTATATTTTGTTCATTTGACTATGATATGGCTTGGTGATGGTCAGCTTTTGTCGAATTTAATGGAAGTTCTCTGTGCTTCCCGGATTTTAATGTCTGTGTCCTTCCCTAGAATACGGACATTTTAAGCTATAATTTGTTCAAATAAACTCCTGCCCCTTTTTCTCTGTCTTCATCTTTTGGGACTCCCATGATACGAATGTTATTCCATTTTAATAAGTTGCTGAGTTCCCTAATTCTACCTTTATGATCCATTATTTTTGTTTCCCTCTTCTTTTCAGCTTCACTATTTTCCATGATTTTATCTTCTATATCACTGATTCATTCCTCTGCTTTATTCATCCTCATTTTTATGGCATTCATTCCAGAGTGCATCTTGGTTATAGCATTTTTAATTTTGGCCTAAATTTTTTTAATTCTTTGATCTCTGCAGTACGGGAGTCTCTAGTGTCTTCTATGTGTTTTTCAAGCCCAGCCAGTATTCTTATAACTGTTGTTTTGAATTCTAGTTTAGCTATCTTACTAATATCTGTGTTGATTAAATCTCTGGCCATCATTTCTTCCTGTTTTCTCTTTTGGGGTAAATTCCTCCATCTTGTCATTTTGGAGGAAAAAAAAGAAAAGGAAAAAAAAGGGAAAAAAAAGGAAACAAAAATTTAAAAATTTTAAAAAATAAAATAAATAAAATAAAATAAAATAAAATAAAATAAAATAAAAGGGAGCTAGATCCTAGGTGCATTTTGGTCTACTTGTTATAAGAAGCTTACATAGGTCATTTTTCCAGTTTGTAGATGTGCGCTATTCTGGGACAGGACTTCTGATCGATTTCTTGGGTATTCAGAATGATATGATATTTATCTAGCTGTGTTCAAGGGAGGAGACAAGCTTAGGATCACGCTACTCCTCTCCATCTCATGTGTGTTTCTAATCTCATTTATTGCCCTCTGCATTTGTGACTGATTCTTTTTAACTCTTTTATTTCTGTTGTAAGGGTCTCACTGATGTCTTCTATTTTCTTCTCAAGACCAGTGAGTATCCTTATGAATGTTGCTTTAAATTCTCCATTAGGCATGTTACTTATATCTGTTTCACGTAGATCTCTGGCCGTGGCCTTATTTTGTTATTTAATTTGGGATAAATTCCTCTGTCTTCTCATTTTGTCTAAGTCTTGGCCTTCTTCTATGTGTTAGAAAAGCCAACTATGTCTCCTGCTCCTGAAAGTAATAGCCTTATAAAGAAGAGGTCATGTAGTGTCCATGGCCTGGTACTTTAGAGACTGTCTCCAGTGTGTGTTGTGTTCACTCCTATTGTGTTTTGGCTACTCTATCCTTCAGGCCAGTAATCTGCAGAAGCTTTCCTTGCTTACAGTGGGTAGTATTTGGTCCCTGGCCTGAATGTGGAAAGTTTTAAGTAGGTGTGCTCTTGTCTGCTTATTAAATGAGACCTGTCACCACCTCCACTGGACCTGAGAACTTGCAGAACTCTCTGGTCAGGAGATGTGATGTGGCCAGGGGTTTGTGCTGGTCTTCTGGGTGAGTAGCCTGCTGCACTGGGACTGAGGCAAGCTTGATTGAGAAGGGCAGTCCCACCAGTGGGCAGGGGTGTAGGTCTTGTTTAAGCAAGTTAGGCAGCCAGTGTCCATGCTGTGCTGCTTCCTGCAGGTTGCTCTGTGTTTATGCTTAGGGGTGGGGAGGGAAATGATACTGGCCAGAGAGGTGTTCCCAGAGAGGTGTCTCATGAACTCTGCCTCTCAGGAATATACTCTGAGAAGAGCAAATAATCTCCCCATTGTGTGCCCCAGGTGTCCTCAGACCAGGGTATCCACAGTGTCTGCACCTGGGTTGTTTGACTGCCTTCTCTCCAGGAGTAGGGCAGTGTCCTCTGGGCCCTATCCTGGCCAAGCTCACTGACCTTTAAAACTCCAGGCTTCAAGCCCCACTGATTGTAAGAACTCACAAAATTTATCCCCTCTCAATTTCCAAGCCAATGGCTTTGGGGAAATGTTCTCCTTGTGTGTTCCCTCTTTCCTTCCATAGCAGCTGTGATCCGTTTCCTCCCTAAGTCATGTCTCTGTACTTCCTACCTTTTTCAGTGTGGCCTCTTCTCTCCCTTTAGTTATGGAGTTTGTTCTGTCAGTTAGATATATTTCTGGGGTATTTAGGATGATTTAATAGATATCTAGTAATGTTCATGGGATGAGAAAAACCTAGGGTCCTCCTACTCTGCCATCATCTTTTTCTCTTTTTAATTTCTTTATATACTTTGGATTAATCTTTTATCAGATATATTATTTTTAAATATATTCTCCCATTCAGTAGATTGCTTTTTGTTTTGTTGTTGGTTTCCTTCATCATGCAAAAGCTTCTTAGTTTGTTGCAATCCCATTTGTTTATTTTAGCTTTTGTTGCCTTCGCTTGAGGAGACTATTTCAAAAGAATATTACTAAGACTGATGTCAAAGAGTTTACTACCTATGGTTTCTTCTAGGTGTTTCTTTTGCTTCAGGTCTTACATTCAAATTTTTAATCCATTTTGAATTTATTTTTGTATATATAGTATAAAATAGTGGTCCAGTTTTATTCTTTTGTATGTTGCTGTACAGTTTTCCTAATGCCATTTATTGAAGAGACATTCTTTTTCCCATTATTGCCTCTTATATCATAGATTAATTGTCCATATAAGCATGGGTTTATTTTTGGGCTTCCTACTCTATTCCATTGGTCTATGTGTCTGCTTTTGTTCCAGTGCTATACTATTTTGATTACTATAGCTTTGCAGTACAGTTTGAAATCAGAGAGTGTGATTCCTCCAGCTTTGTTCTTCTTTCTCAAGATTGCTTTGGCTATTTGGGGTCTTTAGTCATATAAATTTTAGGATTTCTTGCTTTAGTTCTTGTGAAAAATACCATTGGTATTTTGATGACACTGCATCAAATCTATACATTGCTTTGGGTACTATGGATATTTTAACAACATTAATTTTTCCAATGCATGGGTACAGTATACTTTGACTTATTTTTGTAATCTTCAATTATTTTCATTAATGTTATAGTTTTCTGACTATCAGTCTTTCACCTCTGTGGTTAAATTTATTCCCAGGTATTTTATTCTTTTTGATGCAATTTTAAATAGGATTGTTTTCTAATTTCTCTTTCTGATAGCTTATTATTAGTGCATAGAAATGTACCTGATTTCTGTAGGTTAATTTTGTATCTTGTGGCTTTATTAAATTCATTTATTAGTTTTAAATCATGTTTTGGTGTATTCTTCACTGGTTATCACTGGTAATTCCGGAAAACATCAGTTTCCATGCTGTACAAAGACAGAAGGAATGAGAAGCATTGATTAATTTAAGAAGGTAGACTTTGTCATTCTTCAACGACTCACTTATGCATTATCTCATTTACTTTGACAAAGGTAGAAAGGAAAATATCTATTTCCCAATGTGTTCAGCACCTTATATATTATCTCACATCAGTTTTGGAGGAAAATACTATTTTGCCCTAATTTAAAAAGATGTCTATCTAACCTGAGTCTGTATCTCTAAAACAGTTTATCACACACATGTACCTACCAATGGAGCTCTCCTTGCTTGCTTTTTAAACTCTTCTCTCTTCTGATCTTATGTCCTCTTGTTTTTGTCTCTGTTTTCCTTTTATATTCCTACTTTCATCAATCTGGACTTAGTAGTGGATCTTCTTGGTTTTCCTTGAAGCTTCTTAAGGATTTTGCTTTTGCCCTACCAGTTGCTCAGTTTGGTCTGTGGAGAACTGGGCCAGTCAGCTCTATGCAGTTTTTCTTGACAGGACATTAATTCTAGCAAGGACGTGAGACTTGGAGAGAGTTAACCAATCGGTGTTTGATTAGACAGGACTCTTTTAGATGAAGCAAGGGAATCCCAACTCAAATGAGCTCAAATAAGAATGATAATTAATTATTGAGTATAGAATTCTGGAAGTACCACACCCTGATATTTTTATTCCTCTCTGTTTACCACTTAATCATCTCCTCAGATCTGTGACTGCTCTAACTTGCCAACCTCTAGGTTTAGGTGAATTCTTGTGCTCTGCTGAAAGTTTCTTGGCAATTAACCCTATAATTATGGGCAAGGCATTTAACTATTCTGCAGCACAGTCATGGATACTGGAGGAAAGATGCTGGGAAGATCCTGGAGTTCAGGGATTTGTACACACAAGGGGAAATTAACATCAGCCCACTGTGATAGCCAAGACTGATGGGCTTGGTCTTTGAGGCTGAAGAATGTAAAGAAGCCAAAGAACTAGAAGCTTGGGGAGGAGGGTAATGACAGTCTGCTCAGTCTCAGAAGTCCACAGTGAGAAAGGCAGGGGAAGATAGGGGAATGATCTCAATTAATTTCTCATTCTTTTATCAACAGTTCCTTCAGGGAAGAGCACAAGAAATGAAGAGAAGCCTATAGCAGACATTTTAGGAATGACATTTTTGCTCCTAATGGAATGCTATAGGAAGAAATGGACTGCCTTCATCCTCTAAATTGACATCAGGCCTAGAACTCTTGGGAATAAAGATGATACTTAGGAGAGCAGAGCAGAGAGATAGAGGAACCTGACTCCTGGTTGGACTAATTGAGCTAATGAGCTAACCAACCCTGAAGCTTGCCCTGTCTCTAGATATCCTGTTGTAAGAGATAGCACACATCATTATTGTTTAACATAGGTGTAGCCAGGGCATGGTAGTTGCAGCCCAATTCAACCTAACTCATACAGCTTGACACTAAGATGACAAAGCAAATTTTAAAGACTATTTAATCACAGAAATAAAAGAGGAGATGGGGAGAAGGATGGGGTGAGAGGTGATAGTTATATTGACAGAAGGAGAAAGATGGAAACAGAGGACCTGTGAGCATCTGTAAAAGGGAAAAAAGTGTTACAAGCATGACTTAATACCAATCATTATAAAGTAAATGGTAGAATTTTGGAAAGTGTGTAACACTAAATTTTACAACTATATAGGGGATGACAGTTTGCCAAAGACCACAGGGAAAGTATGACTCCTTGAATTACTGGTAACATTCTCTCTTTGAAGAATTCTTTTACATATGACACCTCTTAGTAGTTTATTTCATAAAAAATCTGCTCAACATGAAGAATTATGTACTTTTAATAGGAAGAAGGGGTGATCATCCATATTTGTTTTTATTATTTTAATTATTTGAAAACTTACTTCCAAGTTCTCTGGACAGTATCATCAATTTTCATACCTACAGAATGTCTTCCTCTCCCAGCAGTAACCAGCCTCCAGGAAATGGGAATTCAGAAAAACTGTAAAATTTCAACTCCTTAGTGAGTAGTGAGTATTTACTGAAATTTATCACATTGAGAAGACATGAGTGAGAATACCATAAATCACAAAATGGTAGAATCTTCACTATTTCATATGTTTACCTAATCTTATGATTTTTAATGCTAGGATGAACTATTAAAGGCTGACTTGTTTCTCTCACTGGTTTAAAACAAGTTTATCAAAACAGTATTTTTTCCCTACAAAAAAATATGTCTTTTACATCCAGCAAGTTTCCCAAACTTATTTCAGAGCTGATAAAATGCTCTTTTACTCTGACTGAGAAACATTTTTTTTTCCAGTATATTAGTTTCAGAACTGGCACCCCAGCACTGGTGCAGGGAAAATTAAAAGCAAATGTTGATTGCCTGCTTTTGTAGCTACACTGCACACTGCAATTATTTCCATGTGGGGATGTTTGTCTGGGTGGCCCACAGCTGCTTGTGGGTGAAACAGCAACTACACATGAGTAGTGCACAGATGTTCCTCTTAAAAAAAAAA